>NC_042962.1:47959295-48184295 GCF_901001165.1 Salmo trutta | reverse complement strand
TCCTTGTTTTTGTCCATTAAAATAACATCAAATTGATCAGAAATACAGTGTAGACGTTGTTAATGTTGTAAATGACTATTGTAACTGGAAACAATTGATTTTTTATGGAATATCTACGTAGGCGTAAAGAGGCCCATTATCAGCAACCATCACTCCTGTGTTCCAATGGCACGTTGTGTTAGCTAATCGAAGTTTATAATTTTAAACGGCTAATTGATCATTAGAAAACCCTTGTGCAATTATGATAGCACACCTGAAAACTGTTGTTCTTATTAAAGAAGAAATCAAACTGGCCTTCTTTCAAATCAAATCAAATCAAATTTATTTATATAGCCCTTCGTACATCAGCTGAAATCTCAAAGTGCTGTACAGAAACCCAGCCTAAAACCCCAAACAGCAAGCAATGCATGTGAAAGAAGCACGGTGGCTGGGAAAAACTCCCTAGGAAAAACTCCTGAGAAAGGCCAAAAACCTAGGAAGAAACCTAGAGAGGAACCAGGCTATGAGGGGTGGCCAGTCCTCTTATGGCTGTGCCGGGTGGATATTATAACAGAACATGGTCAAGATGTTAAAATGTTCGTAAATGACCAGCATGGTCAAATAATAATAATCATAGTAGTTGTCGAGGGTGCAACAAGCACGTCCGGTGAACAGGTCAGGGTTCCGTAGCCGCAGGCAGAACAGTTGAAACTGGAGCAGCAGCATGGCCAGGTGGACTGGGGACAGCAAGGAGTCATCATGCCAGGTAGTCCTGAGGCATGGTCCTAGGGCTCAGGTCCTCCGAGAGAAAGAAAGAAAGAGAGAAAGAGAGAATTAGAGAGAGCATATTTACATTCACACAGGACACCGGATAAGACAAGAGAATACTCCAGATGTAACAGACTGACCCTAGCCCCCCGACACATAAACTACTGCAGCATAAATACTGGAGGCTGAGACAGGAGGGATCAGAAGACACTGTGGCCCCATCCGATGATACCCCCGGACAGGGCCAAACAGGCAGGATATAACCCCACCCACTTTGCCAAAGCACAGCCCCCACACCACTAGAGGGATATCTACAACCACCAACTTACCGTCCGAAGACAAGGCCGAGTATAGCCCACAAAGATCTCCGCCACGGCACAACCCAAGGGGGGGCGCCAACCCAGACAGGAAGACCACGTCAGTGGTTCAACCTACTCAAGTGACGCACCCCTCCCATGGACGGCATGGAAGAACACCAGTAAGTCAGTGACTCAGCCCCTGTAAAAGGGTTAGAGGCAGAGAATCCCAGTGGGAAGAGGGGAACCGACAAGGCAGAGACAGCAAGGGCGGTTCGTTGCTCCAGCCTTTCCGTTCACCTTCACACTCTTGGGCCAGACTATACTTAATCATAGGACCTACTGAAGAGATAAGTCTTCAGTAAAGACTTAAAGGTTGAGACTGAGTCTGCGTCTCTCACATGGGTAGGCAGACCATTCCATAAAAATGGAGCTCTATAGGAGAAAGCCCTACCTCCAGCCATTTGCTTAGAAATTCTAGGGACAATTAGGAGGCCTGCGTCTTGTGACCGTAGCGTACGTGTAGGTATGTACGGCAGGACCAAATCGGAAAGATAGGTAGAAGCAAGCCCATGTAATGCTTTGTAGGTTAGCAGTAAAACCTTGAAATCAGCCCTTGCCTTAACAGGAAGCCAGTGTAGGGAGGCTAGCACTGGAGTAATATGATCAAATTTTTTGGTTCTAGTCAGGATTCTAGCAGCCGTATTTAGCACTAACTGAAGTTTGTTTAGTGCTTTATCCGGGTAGCCGGAAAGTAGTGCATTGCAGTAGTCGAGCCTAGAAGTAACAAAAGCATGGATTCATTTTTCTGCGTCATTTTTGGACAGAAAGTTTCTGATTTTTGCAATGTTACGTAGATGGAAAAAAGCTGTCCTTGAAGCAGTCTTGATATGTTCTTCAAAAGAGAGATCAGGGTCCAGAGTAACGCCGAGGTCCTTCACAGTTTTATTTGAGACGACTGTACAACCATCCAGATTAATTGTCAGATTCAACAGAAGATCTCTTTGTTTCTTGGGACCTAGGACAAGCATCTCTGTTTTGTCCGAGTTTAAAAGTAGAAAATTTGCAGCCATCCACTTCCTTATGTCTGAAACACAGGCTTCTAGCGAGGGCAATTTTGCGGCTTCACCATGTTTCATTGAAATGTACAGCTGTGTGTCGTCCGCATAGCAGTGAAATTTAACATTATGTTTTCGAATGACATCCCCAAGAGGTAAAATATATAGTGAAAACAATAGTGGTCCTAGAACGGAACCTTGAGGAACACCGAAATTTACAATTGATTTGTCAGAGGCTTGTTGAGTATCTGGAGCATCAGCATTTGAAGGTTCGATTACAGGCTCAAAATGGCCAGAAACAAAGAACTTCCTTCTGAAACTCGTAAATCTATTTTTGTTCTGAGAAATGAAGGCTATTCCATGCGAGAAATTGCCAAGAAACTGAAGATCTCGCACAACGCTGTGTACTACTCCGTTTTCCGCTGTGCTAACATAATTGCAAAAGAGTTTTCCAATGATCAATTAGCCTTTTGAAATGCTAAACTTGGATTAGCTAACACAATGTGCCATTGGAATACATGAGTGATGGTTGCTGATAATGGGGCTCTGTACGCCTATGTAGATATTCCATAAAAAATCAGCCGTTTCTATGTACAATAGTCATTTACAACATTAACAATGTCTACACTGCATTTCTGATCAATTGAATGATATTTTAATGGACAAAGAAAATTGCTTTTCTATGAAAAACAAGGACATTTCTAAGTGACCCCAAGCTTTTCAACAGTAGTGTATATATATATATATATATATGTATATAAAAAAACTTTATTTAAGCGGGGGAACCCATTAAGACCAGGGTCTCTTTTCACATGGTGCCATTGGAACAATAATTCAAGCATGATCATTTCAATACAATACTTCACAATTACAATTTCAACATTGCAAATAAATTGTTACATTCAAAAGGGAGCAATAGATACACATTTTAACAGGTGCAGTCCTCATGTATCATCTAATGCTAAAATGTATTTGTGTTATCTTCTAAAAGTCTAATGCAATGTGGACTCAACTCATGAGAGGTCAAGCACCTGTTTTTGACCTTAACTGTAAACAGCTCAGTACACTTCTGTTGTCTCTTGCCTTGATATACATCAATATTTCATATGATTGATTTTCAGCAACCTTGGCAGACCGTAGCTCACAGGGCCACATCCACACAGAAGTGGAATTCAGAGGTTCTATCTTTTTTCCCAATACGTTTTTCTAACATGCCGCTCCAATATGTATGCTTCATGCGTTACATTTTGATACATTGGACACAGTGCCTTCAGAAAGTACTCATATCCATTTACTTATTCAACGTTTTGTTGTGATACAGCCTGAATTCAAACTGGATTAAGTAGATGTTGCTTTTCTGACCAATCTACAAACAATACCCCGTAATGACAAAGTGAAAACATGTTTTTAGAATAAAAAAAAGATTGACAATGAAATACAGAAATATACAATTTACTTAAGTATTCACACCCCTGAGTTAATAGATGTTAGGCTGTGAGTACAGCTGTGAGTCTTTCTGGGTACGTCTCTAAGAGCTTTGCAGACCTGGATTGTACAATATTTGCAGATTATTATTTTTGAAATTCTTAGAACTCTGTCAAGTTGGTTGTTTATCAAGCCGATTTAAAACTGTAACTAGGCCACTCAGGATCATTAAATATCGTCTCGGTAAGCAACTCCACTGTATATTTGCCCTTGTGTTTTATGTTATTGTCCTGTTGAAAGGTGCATTTGTCGCCCAGTGTCTGTTGGCAAAGCAGACTGAACCATGTTTTCTTTTAGGATTTAACCTGACTTTACCTCCATTCCATAAAAAAAAATCCTAAATAGCTCCATAGTCCTTGCCAACGACAAGCATACCCATAACTTGATGCAGCCACCACCATGCTTGAAAATATGAAGAGTGGTACTCAGTGTTGTGTTGTGTTGGATTTGCCCCAAACATAATGCTATGTTTTCAGTACAAAAAAGTTATTTACTTTGTCATTTTTTTTTTCAGTTTAACTTATTGGAAACAGGATGCATGTGTTGGAATATTTTATTCTGGACAGGCTTCTTTCTTTTCAAGCTATCATTTAGGTTAGTATTGTGGAGTAAGTACCATATTCTTGATCCATCCTCAGTTTTCTCCTATCACAGCCATTAAAGGGATACTTGGGGATTTTGGCAATGAGGCCCTTTATCTATGGGTATCTACTTGCATGCTAGCATATACCCATAGACTTCCAGTCATTGTGCTAATGCTAGTTAGCACTGACTCGCAAAACTACCTCTAACTTCCTTCATACTTGCCACAAATACATAAAAATGGTATCCACAAGATCATCTGACTCTGGGGAAGTAGATCAAGTTTCTCATTGCTAAAATCCCAAAGTATCCCTTTAAACTCTGTAACTGACTTAATCCTTGTGTTGTCTTAAGGGTAAAACATGACTCGCCACTATGTTTAACTATGTTAAGGATCCTCCCCTTTTTTTCGCCTGAAATGACAAACTCAAATCTAACTGCCTGTAGCTCAGGCCCTGAAGCAAGGATATGCATATTCTTGGTGCCATTTGAAAGGAAACACGTTGAAGTTTGTGTAAATGTGAAAGGAATGTAGGAGAATATAACACAATAGATCTGGTAAAAGATAATACAAAGAAAAAACAAACGTTCTTTAGTATATTTTTTTAACCATCATCTTTGAAATGCAAGAGAAAGGCCATAATGTATTATTCCAGTCAGCAGTGTATGTGCAAAGTTTAAGATTGTTCCAATAAACCATTGCATTCTGTTCAAAATGTTGTATCAAGACTACCCAAATATGCCTAATTTGTTTATGAATAACTTTTTATTTTCAAAATTGTGCACCCTCCTCAAACAATAGCATGGTATTATTTCACTGTAATAGCTACTGTGAATTGGACAGTGCAGTTAGTTTTGCAAATATCAGATATGTCTATGTCCTGGGAAATTTTCTTGTTACCTTATGCTACGCATTAGCCTATGTTAGCTCAACCGTCCCGTGGAAGGGACACTGATCCCAAAGAAGTTTTAACAGCAGAGAAAACCCCGTAAATGTATTTTTTTAAAGTTGAAATTTGGAAAATGGGAAAATGAGAAACATCGCCTTTTCTTCATATTTCCATGAAAGCTGTACACCACCAGGGTACAAGGATTGTCTTATGGTCATTTTTGACCAGGCAGTTATAAAATCACTTACAGTTGAAGTCGGAAGTTTACACACACTTAGGTTGGTGTCATTAAAACTCATTTTTCAACCACTCCACAAATTTGTTGTTAACAAACTATAGTTTTGGCAAGTCGGTTAGGACATCTACTTTGTGCAAGACACAAGTACATTTTCCAGAAATGGTTTACAGACAGATTATTTCACTTATAAATCACTGTATCACAATTCCAGTGGGTCAGAAGTTTACATACACCAAGTTGCCTTTAAACAACTTGGAAAATTCCAGAAAAATTATGTCATGGCCTTAGAAGCTTCTGTTAGGCTAATTGACATAATTTGAGTCAATTGGAGGTGTACCTGTGGATGTATTTCAAGGCCTACCTTCAAACTCAGTGCCTCTTTGCTTGACATCATGGGGAAATCAAAAGAAATCAGCCAAGACTTCAGAAAAAAAATTGTAGACCTCCACAAGTCTTTTTCATCCTTGGGAGCAATTTCCAAATGCCTGAAGGTACCACGTTCATCTGTACAAACAATAGTACGCAAGTATAAACACCATGGGACAACGCAGCTGTCATTCCGCTCAGGAAGGAGACGCATTCTGTCACCTAGAGATGAACATACTTTGGTGCGAAAAGTGCAAATCAATCCCAGAACAACAGCAAAAGACCTTGTGAAGATGCTGGAGGAAACAGGTACAAAAGTATTTATATCCACAGTAAAACGAGTCCTATATCGACATAACCTGAAAGGCCGCTCAGCAAGGAAGAAGCCACTGCTCCAAAAACGCCATAAAAAAGCCAGACTACGGTTTGCAACTGCACATGGGGATAGTACACATGGGGATATTACACGAAGATAGTACTTTTTGGAGAAATGTCCTCTGGTTTGATGAAACAAAAATAGAACTGTTTGGCAATAATGACCTTCATTATGTTTGGAGGAGAAAGGGGGAGGCTTGCAAGCCGAAGAATACCATCCCAACCGTGAAGCATGGGGGTGGCAGCATCATGTTGTGGGGGTGCTTTGCTGCAGGAGGGACTGGTGAACTTCACAAAATCGATGGCATCATGAGGATGGGAAATTATGTGGATATATTGAAGCAACATATCAAGAGGTCAGTCAGGAAGTTAAAGCTTGGTTCCAAATGGACAATGACCCCAAGCACACTTCCAAAGTTGTGGCAAAATGGCTTAAGGACAACAAAGTCAAGGTGTTTGAGTGGCCATCACAAAGCCCTGACCTCAATCCAATAGAAAATGTATGGGCAGAACTGAAAAAGCGTGTAAGAGCAAGGAGGCCTACAAACCTGACTCAGTTACACCAGCTCTGTCAGGAGGAATGGGCCAGAATTCACCCAACTTATTGTGGGAAGCTTGTGGAAGGCTACCCTAAATGTTTGACCCATATTAAACAATTTAAAGCCAATGCTACCAAATACTAATTGAGTGTATGTAAACTTCTGACCCGCTGGGAATGTGATGAAAGAAATAAAAGCTGAAATAAATAATTCTCTCTACTATTATTCTGACTTTTCACATTCTTAAAATAAAGTGGTGATCCTAACTGACCTAAGACATGGCATTTTTACTAGGATTAAATGTAATGAATTGTGAAAAACTGAGTTTAAATGTATTTGGCTATAAGGTGTATGTACATTTTCGACTTCAACTGTACATCCTTGAACAGCCTAGTCAGCTTGCAGGTGCCCGGGCCCAAAAGCAGTCGCTAGAGCGCAATGAGCCATGGAAAGCCCCAAACTCTCCCCTAAGCCGGACAGTGCTGGACCAATTGTGCACCGTTCTATGGGGCTCCCAGTTACGGCCGGATCGAGCCCCAGGCTGTATAGGTGTCTTAGACCGCTGTGTCACTCGGTACACTCGGTATGTACAGTAACTTATATGATACAAACAATGAACAGATACAAGCAAATTACTATTTTATTAAGAAACATGTTTTTTTCTCACCAAGTGACACATTTTTGCAGTAAATAACTCCAAGGACGGTTATAAAAAATTGTAACTTATTCATAAATGATACATCAAGTCCCACTTTAGAATAGGATAGATGATGATAACTCATTCATAAATCATTAGACGGTAGCAAGGCGTTAGTAATAAGGTTTTACCTCTCTATACACTAGAAAAGAGTTCCAAAAGGGTTCTTCGGCTGTTCCCAAAGAAGAATGCTTTTTGGTTCCAGGTAGAACCCTTTAGGGTTCCATGTAGATCCCACTGTAGAAAGAGTTCTAAAATGAACCTGAACGGGTTATACCTGACACCAAAAGGGTTCTACCAGGAACCAAAAGGGTTCTACCATGAACCCCAAAAAGTTTATTCAGAGGGTTCTCCTATGGGGACAGTTGAAGAACCCTTTTAGGTTCAAGATAGTACTTTTTTTTCAAAGAGTGTACTGTATTTCAGTGTGCTGCGCTAAATCTTTCTTAGAGCTATCTGCAAAAAAATAACATTACATTCCTGGTATTTACTACCCTGTTTATGTATTCATGTATTCAAGTAGAGTGGTGGAGAGATTATTCTCACACAATCTTATTTTCTGGGTGGGAAACGACAGTATTGTTTCCTTTGACACTTACCAATAGTGGATGCTTACAATTTTCACTAGCACCTTTGAGTTACAACTCACAACCCTACACAGCTTAAAGGGTCATATGTGGAGCTCTGAGCTTTGCCATTTTGGTAGTTCAGTGACATCAGGTCATGGAGTCATAGAGAGAAATGGTATGATAAGTGAAGCCATGTCAGGCATCATATTCAATTCATGAAGAAGAAAAAAACTTTCATATAGGCCCCCTGAAATGCCGACCATTTCTGCCAACATGCTTAATGAAAAGAAGACTGGTGTTGGATATGTGGTTAGATCTATCAAATCTGTCACCAGATCAAGATCGATCAGCTTCATGCTAACAAGTGAAACAAAGTGAGAATGAAGGCATCCCCCAGTGTAATGTAGAGCACTATTATTGTAATGGACATTGATGTACATAACACAAATTGCCTATGGACATTTTTTACACATGCCCATGTAAGTGATCATGTCTTTACCACAAGCACCCAATCATTCTAATCACGTTTCTTTAAATGTTAACCATGGTCTTAGACTGATGAACTCTCCGTAAACCCAGAGAGGGAAGACTGACTGGGGCCGTTACATCATAGGCATGGCCTCCTCAAATCGTTTGCTCAAATAAAATCACATTTACTAGGGGAAATAAGTTATTCTTCTGTCGCTGCCCCAACAGTGTGCATTCAAATCAAAGGCTGAACGTGTGAATCTAATTGTCCCACATGAGCCTGCAGTCGTTGAGCACGTTTGACAGATCTAGACCCTCACACCGCAGAGACTGTTTTGGTAGAGTTACCTTTGTCTCAGCACGAAGTGTCTTCAGGTTTGACTAAGGTACTTGCGTGCTGGGGCATTAGATATATAAATTCAAAAGAACAATTGTGAATTTTGGTCAGTGAGTTACATTTTCTTGATTTTCTGGATATTCAACAGTTTTTTCAATATTAATTATGATAAATATTAATAACATTCTACTCTTGAGGCCACTAGGTCATTTGACTGCAAGAAAGTGCTACGGCACACTTTCTCTGAGGACCATGACTTTCAGCACCCATAGCAGAGATACTTTTCTTAAAGGTTCAGCCATTTTTATCTCAACATCAAATACTTTCTGGGTAACAATTAAGTACCTTACTGTGATTGTTTTAAATTAAAATTGTAAAAAAATCAACAAAAATAACTTCTTAGGAAGAGAAATTTCTCAAGCAAAAATGTTGATAGGACTGTATGGGACTGGTCTGAGTGGGGAGCTGTTATTGGCTGGAATTCAATCTTATTGGTCGATTAACTAATGTACCGCCTGGTGATGCCATCCCACTAAAACAGGCTGACATTTCAGGCGGTCTTTTCAAACAGCTCTTACACATAAAGGGCACTACCATCATTTTCATAATTTCACAGAATTATTCCAACCTCATAGTGTGGAAGTATACTGTATATAAAACACAGGAAAATCACTTTTTTGATGGGACTGGGTCTTTGATGACCTTTGCGATTTGGATAATAGGAAAATATTTCAGACACAGTGGCCTTACGGGCTTAGCTTGTAATATCTCTCCAGTGGTGACAAGCTCTACAGCCAGAAAAGGCTTGGCCATTTTCACGTCAGCTTAATGTGAGTAACCTTCAACCTCCCAACTGTAAAATCCTCTGCAGCCTGATGACCATGGATTGATATTTGACGAGATAATGATAATAGGTGCAATATCATTATATCTTTACCATTACCTGTCAGGAATCTACGAATGTTATTTTGTTGTGTTTCAGGTTTCAAGTGTTAATGTCATGTGCACAAGTACAGTGAGATGTCTTTCTTGCAAGCTTTAAACCCAACAATGTAGTAATCAATATCAATAGTACAAAAACATTACAAAAGGTAGAATAAACACACAAGAAATAAACATATGAATTGAAAAGAACATGAGAAAGTAAGAACATATATACAGGGTCAGTTACAATACCATATTAACATTGTGCAGGGATACTGGAATGATAGAGGTAGAAATGTGTACATACATTTCAGTATCTCAATGCATTACAATATATCTCACATGCGACATTTCAATTCTCAAAGACGTCAATTCAATTCACGCCTCTTACCTTCTATCAAAACAGTTCATGTACTAGTTTCAACCTAGAGTCCTATTTTCAAGGTGAACGTAATATTTCTGAGTGTTAGTGAGGGAAGAAAAAAAAATATCTGAGATATATAAAAGCTTTTTGCAGATTACTGAAAGGGCGATGTTGTTTTGTACATCATTCACAACGTCACTATGGGGATAATCCTGACTCGTCCATTATGTTATCAAATGTTAGAGGGTGGAAATGTAGCTTTATATAAATAAAAACAACTTATTGTAATACCAAAATGAAAAGCCATTTTCCAGGTCATACATATTTCAGACATGCCATTCTGTACACATCTGGTGGACAAGAATATGACAAAGGTTCTCCCAAAGGATACATCATAACAAGGAACTCAATTCTAGAGTGGGAATATCCCATAGGGAAACTCCCATGTCCACCTAATAAATTCAAGTTAAGAAGTGTAAAAAAGTAGTTAGCCTACCATCACATGCCACGCAAAAACGAACATTTCACTGTCAACAAAAAGAGTTTACATTTTCACATCTAACATCGAAGTGGAGGAACACCCTCGATCTATGGAACAGGTCTTTGAAATGAAGAGTGGTTGCTTGAAGAGCATGATATGATAGGCCTGACAACAATCCAGACTTCTTACCTGGACAGAAAGGAGCAAATGACGAGGTCAATAGCTATGTCACACTTCATTTGTGTCACTATCGCATTGAGGTGCACTCTACCTGATCCACTGGAATTGGTCTCAGGTCTCTCGTCCATGGCGGGTAGTGTACCACTTTAGAGATACAACGTTGTTCCGACTGAGTAAAAGCGATTTGATTGCGGGTAGAATTTTTCTCTCAACACAACTAGGGTATAATAGGGAAATCGGTGGGTAATGTCAAAGAGTGAAATAAATTATGTGGCACTTTTATTTTAACTATGCTACTTGCATTGTATAGTAGGTGGGATAAATGCTTACAATGACTTCCTTAGTTCACTTGAGGGTAGGATTCATGTAGACTGAATTCAGATATATTGAAGGATGGTTAGCTGGTTGACTATATGCCATTCCTCAGGAGAACTGAGGGGCATTGGGACTAGAATGCTCTCCGTTTAATTTACCGCTGTAAATTGTTATTTTCGAGACTCCGTTTTGATGCTGCTGAACAGAGGTAGACCTCTCTTGGCTCCTGCAGTCATTGTTTACTGTTTGATCTACCTCCAAGGCTCCCGACTGAGAGCTGGGCAACCTGCAGCCAAGTCCAACAGCCAAGGGTTGATCATCTCCCCTTTTTACCATTTGTTTCACTGCTGGGTGTCGTCTCCTTAGGGTACACCCCACCAGCACAAGGGCATGTTTCTACTTCCACAATGACACTCTTGCCTTCATCTTCATCTATTGTGACACGTTTCCTGTGGCTAGGGTCTTATTCAAACTAGCCTCTTTCATACTGTACCAAGCAACCAATCCGGGATATCGCTGGGCTTACCATACGAATGGCTCTCTGAGAATCAAACCCTGTTTCAAAATTGGTTAGCGCTGATGCTAACCAGACCTAGCAGCCATTAACTTCTTTGATCTTTTTTGACAGTCTTCAACATAGCATGTAAATGCATGTACAGAATGCTGCTAGCGGAATGCTAGTCACTTTTACAGTGTAGGAAACCACAATCGTACTCCAATCTGAAATGCTTGGAACTTGGGCCGTGTGATGCAATCAGTAGAGTACACACGTTTCTCTCTGTTTCATCATTCTGTCCATCTTTGATCATTTACTTGGTCATGGGAAGACACACGAATCCCTTGGTTAAGAAAAACAACAGACAATTTGTCTCTTGTGTATATTATGATGGTATCAAAGAACTCTGCATAATAATAAAGGCATATAATATCCATATTATCATACTGAAGTTAATTGCGATAAACCTCTGTGGAAATGTCAGCTAAATAACAGATCTGAATTGATTGATGTATCCCAGGAACATGTCAGCCATTACATGACTGGAGAATATTGCAGGTTGTAGTTTAGCCTGCCATTTTCAGGCATGTCTTAAATATGGCCTCTGTGCCATTTGTGGAAATGGCAGCAGATTAGACTCTATGTATTTAATTAAATGGAATCAAAAGGTCAATGAGTGTAATAATGGAGAATTGGACAGAACAGTGTAGCTCAATTCATGCTGAATAAAATATCAAGTTGAAAATCTAATTCTTATACAATTAAAACTATAATTGAAGATAGCAATATTAATTTGTTGTAGGAAACTGAAGAGACTGACTTTTATTGAGCAATTCAATCATTCTGGAGTCGATTGACCATGTTCAGTCAAAAAGAAGAGGACTCCAAATAACTTTTCCGGTTTCTAAACTAAATCATGATTTTTCTATCAAATACCCTCAAATTGGCCTAAATGTGTGTTGTACAGGTGTGTCCAAACGTCTTTCATCATAACGAGCAAAGGCTAAGTATGTGGCAATGGTGTGGTGTGATATCTTCCAACATCTATCAATGGTGGACACAGTGCCAGTCAGGATTTTCAGTGCCCATTGAGTGTGTTCCAAACAGTCACGGGGTAACGCTGCTTTTGAGACATCAGATAAAAGATGATAGATCGTCAGAGTGGCAAGGAAGTTGAAAGAGTCTTCAGAGGTGTAAGAATAACTAGGGGTACGAAACTACGGTATTTGGTGCAGTGCCTTATGTGCAGTATAGCAATACAAATGTTCCCTGAGACTTATCAAAAAGCCATCCTGCCATGGTTTACTCCACTCTTCCCATATCAACTTTAGTTTTGTTTGTTTGTTTGTTTGCTTTTGGGAGGAAAATGGAGCCCAAAGGGTTTGGTATAAACTGGCAAATCACCATCTTCAACGGTACAGATCAACAGTACCAGTTTGGCTGCCAAAACAAACAAAACACATGCTTTCACAATACAAGGCCAAAACTAGAGGCCAGAAACAGATCAAATAAATGTTATGGTAAAAATAACAACTATTGGGGCTATTCTTCACCAAGCTCACCAAGCCAAGTGTGGATTCAATAGTTCTTAGTGGATTGAATACTAAATGAGTGGAGAAGCCAAACTGCATACGCCGAGCTGTGGAGACGCATGGACATTATGCAGTTTAGAGCATACTGTACCATTGATTAGCATTCATCATGTTCAATCTACCCCTGCCTCCTTGTCACCCAACACCCTGGAACTGTAGAGAGGCCTGTCTTCCCAAAGCCATCAGTTTGTAGTGAAAACAGAGGTTAATGACAATGGAATGCCTTGTCAATGCTGTCCCATGTATTTTGCTGAACTGTGACTCAAGAGTTCATCCCCGCCTGAAAAGATTTGAAACTCGCCGATGGAAATCGACTTGTACAACTCACTGGGTAAAAACAAGAAAAGGGGAGTGACAATGATATACATTAGACTCATATTACAAATTGCTAAGTTGTGTAAGTTTGTGTTTCATGTTACGGTTAGTAACATTGACAACGCTGCCTCATAGGCTGATCAACAGTACAGCTGCCTCATAGGCTGATCAACAGTACAGCTAACTCATAGGCTGATCAACAGTACAGCTACCTCACAGGCTGGTCACAAGCATAGGTGCCTCTCAACAGCCTATTTCCACGTTAATGTAGGAAGGCAATTGTCTTAGACATGAAGGGGTGGTTTTTCAATACGCCTCATCCCAGGTTGCTACCTGAGAGGGTGTATCCAAGGCAAAGGAAGCCCCAGGAGCATGGGGTCGCCAACCAGGAAGTATAGTGTAGAAGATCTCACACCTGAGCCAACCTGACTTTGTAGTTTAATCATTCACAATGCCACATGCCATGGCTCTTATAGAGCGTCAGCAAGGCTTTTACTCTCTTATCTCGGTGTGTATGACATTCCTCCATTTCTACAAGTTTTTTTCAAAAATCCCAGACCTCAGTTCACTGGCAACTAAGCCTCTCTCCATATAGACGCAAGAAAACCAAAGATGAAAATATGATAGGAAAACCCCATAAAGCACGACAAGTTATAGAATCAGAAGTGTTTTAGAAGTAATAGGGAGAAAAAGAACATAAACAATCCCCAACATGGCTCTGAGGCTGGGAGTTCTGTGTGCTTGTTTAAATGACCCCTGTAGAATGCGTGATACCAAGCTCAGAGACCCCCTGCGTAGCGCCCTCCTGTCTGTAATTGCCATCGCCGACCGAGACTGTTTGAGAACATTGTGTGAGAGGGATTATCTTAGATAGGAGACTCGGAGATGCACCAGAAGCCAGGGAATGTTCTAAAACGGTAGTGTTGACCCGCCCAGGGTTTCCCCCCCCCCAGACGAAGATAAAATAAAAACTATTATCCTGACACCATGTCATTAAATAGGCATTAGCAGTCCTTGGCTTTGGTTCAGTCTAATGAATGATGATAAAGTGATGACTATACACGCTTGACTGTCAGAAATACCCGCTCGCTCACATTGCATGTCTTTTAGGAACTATTGTGTTCCTAAAAATACAATTTCATCGTTGTTTTTTTAATACACTTGTGTTTGTAAGGACAAGTGCCTGTCTCACTGGAACCAAATAGCATTCCTATTTCAGATGAACCACACAGTCCACACACACACACACACACACAGTCCACACAGTCCACGACGGAGTTACGTCCTGTTCTTGAACCCCTAGGGGAGAGTTGTGCACTGCCCTGTTCCCACAGTGGTGGGGTCATTGGAAACAGGTGGTTCGGTTGCATAAATCTCTTGCCAGTCCAGTTTCAGCCAATGTGCAATCAATCACAGAGGACGTGATGTTCCAGCAAAACCTGGCCAATCTGAATAGCTGTCTAGACAATATCACAATTTATATCAGTACTCTATGCTGGTGGTCCATCCATGCAATTCCCTGGTCTGTATGACTGTCGATCAGTCAGTCATGCGAAAGTAATTACATGCTCAAAGCATCAAGTGTGAATGCTTGCATTACCTTCCCCAAGGGGAACCCAATGGTAACACTTGCTTTGAAGGTTACATACTGTACATAAACCATTCATAACAGCATATATAAGACTGAAGTGTTCCTACCACATTCATGTAGGTGTAAGAGCATGCCTTTGTCTGTCTTGTACAGTGACTCAACAACACATGTGACGGGTCATGCCATTATTTATAAAGAGATATTAAGTCATACTTGTCAGGGTAAAGAACTTTTTTTTTTTATCTGATAAGGGCCTAGAAATCAGAGTACATTTGTAAGGTATTCATTAGCAAGTCACATTATAATTGTAGGGGTTTGTCAGGAAGTGTTTGGTAAATGAACAGGAAACTCAAGTACGTAATTATTACTGGTACTGCTGGTCCCTCCCCCTCCCCATCAAAAGAGAGTACAAGTGGTTGTGGGTAAAAATAGCAGAAAACAAAATACTTACTCAAAATGTGTATTTCTATTTGTATACTGTACATTCCACTGTCTGACTGGTACATCAATCCCAAACCTATTTAGAAATGTACTTATATGTTGGTGTGTAATTGTGTAATTTCACAACATCTCTGTGAGATTGCTTTGCTTGTACTATTGTGTGTGTAGGCTCGGTGTCTTTGTTGTAGATTGTAGACTGAGAAAACTGTGCCAACTGGAAGCCATGTACCCCTTTGAACAGTAGCACAACCCATTACATGTTGTGACCCATATTTCATCTGCTAACCACATTCTACTGTGCAGTATGCCATTACTGTTGAAGAGGAGTGCGTTTAAATCCGTAGGTGAAATGTTGATGTCATTTGCTGTGACCTTTCCTGAAGTCTTTATCTCCTCCTCAATACTCCATAGACTGCCATCTTGGTCCCAGCAGTATTCCATGCTGTAGCCTAGGAATGACAGAGACACTATACTTTAATATGCTGTCTCTGTCCATCATTTGTGGCGCAGACGTTCAAACTTATCTCATTCTAGGATATTTAAAGGACAATGTAATAAGTAGCGTTATGTACCCAACATCAAACAGGCAGTGATACACTTCAGCTTAGAATAAGTTGTTGAATATTTGTTATTATTTTCCCTTGTACAGACAGCATCAATTATGTCATGTTCTCTTTTGCACTGTAAACTATTATCCAGTGGGATTGTACTGTATGCGAAGTCCCTTTAAAGATTAATCATAGGATTGGAAGTTTAATCATCGTGAGTTCCGTGGCCACATTTTACGAAGCCAGGTCACAGTAAATGACTATTTTGAAGCTCAAAGGAGTTTTCAACTTTAAATGGAGTTCAAATGGCCCAGGGATAGGGAGATATTTCATATGGGATCAGGCATGGTGAGCATGATTATGAGGCTCCATGGACGACAGCCTCTGAGGTTTTTCAAGTGGGTGTCGTAAAGAGGAGTTCAGTATCGTCCCTATCAGTCTAGTGCCTCAGTAAGGTTTGATTTAACCTGGAGGAATTTAAACCTGGGTTCAAACAGTATATGTTTTCTTTGAAAGACTGTAGCTGAACTTTTTTTTAGCTTAACTAGCACATTTGAACCATTCGAATTGTCCCATCGTGCAAACCATGCCAATCTGGCACTCTAATCAGGCTTATTATTAGGCTTATTATCAGGGCGGCACGTTGGGCCAGTAACTGAAAGGTTGCTGGTTCGAATACTTCAGCAAGGCACTTAACCCTAATTTGTGCCTTACTATTATGGCTGACCCTGTAAAACAGGGGTGTCAAACTCATTCCATGGAGGTCCTAGTGTCTGTGGGTTTTTTTTCTTTCAATTAAGAGAGTTCTTTACTAATTAGTGACCTTAATTCATCTCTCAATAACAAGGGAGGAGAAAAACCCGCAGACACTCGGCCCTCCGTGGGATAACTTTGACACGTGCGGTAAAACAACACATGTAACTACACCTATCTGGTGTCTGTGACAATAAAACATTTTGAATTTTTTTTAAACACATAGTATTTGAAAGAAAACAAATACTATATAATTTAACACTAGTTCTGAGATAGTTCCCATTACGACTCCATTACATAGCAACCGGTAACCATTGAAATCCAAAGGAATTACTGTGTTTTCCAGTGCTATGATGGTTGAATCCATGTACATGACTACTAAACACACTGAGAGAGATATCCAGTCATCTTTGTCCTTGTCAACTCACTGCTTTATACCCAATATTCTTTGCAGACACTGTAATTGTCATGGGTAATTCAATCCGAACTTAAGGGCACTGAAATGAGCAAGGGCTCTCGAAGCCACTTATGCACCAAGGCAGTTCTTCACTTATCACTGTTGCCATGATAGTAATGTTTAATGCTATTTCAAAGATTCTCTATATAGTTCTATGCTAAAAACAGCACAATAACAAAGAAAAAACTGGTCGACGGCTTTCCAGGTGCTGTAAGATGGAGAATAGGGAGCACTACATTGAGTCTACGTCCATACCAATTGGTGTTTGTCCAAGCATAAACCGATTGTCGCCTCAATATGAATATGCTCTAAATATGACAGCCGTCCAAAGCATGAGATGAATTGATTTAAAGAGAAATAGGAGGGCGGAAGAATGTACAAAAAAAAATCCTAAATAAAACAGACAACACAAAAACTGCCCAGATGCATGCCAGGAAGAGCCGGGGAAGAATGCAAAGACCCTATCACAGGTACACATAATCATCCTGACAGAGGGAAAATACACACAGTGGCCATAATCACATTAAGGGACCAGGAAAGCCACTCCAGGGGGCCCAGTCAAACTAGAGCTGTTTGAAAAGAAAAGCCCTTCAGCAAAGGTTTAAGTATTTCCTCCAGAGTAAAGTGGTGTGTATGTCTCGAGTGATATTAAATTACATCTCCTGCTGTCATTGCTCTGGAGGGCCTGTGGGACTACATAATTGTTCTTATGGGCGTTCTTGAAAAAAAAAAAATCGCATTGAGGAGAGATTAAACACATTGGTGGCAGATACTGTACTTTTGTGTCAAAGGACATCCTTGGTCTATTTTCCTTCCCCTACAAAGTAAATATTTTTGCTTTCATGTCTCTTAAACATTGGAATTGACTGGAAGACGAAGTTGATGTTCAATTTCACCTGGTCTGAAAGGAAATTGGTATCTTCACCCAAAAAGGCCTCTCATGAGACCTACTCACATATTAGCTATGAACACATAATACTTGTTGGGAATTCTGCAGAGTCAAGTGTAAATTCAGTCATGATGAGGAAGTAATGAGGTAAATAATCTAGGATTTGTGTAAAATTATCCAGATGCCTAAACAGCCACTAACGAAAGGCTTGCATGAGTGTCATTGTGAGTTTGACATGTACAAAGCAAGTATGTTCAAATATTACTTGGCGTCAACCCATTTTATCGAAGCCTGTCTCATTCAGAAAATCTATGAATGACAGTTTGCTCAAACTACAAGGTAAATAGTCACTTGTTAGGGTTGAGGTTATGGCTAAGGATCATCACATAATCACTGTTGGTAATCTGGTGGTGCACTTCCAATATGGAAGGTTGCTTTGTTTGACAGTTGGGGAAGGAAAATAGACCAGAGTGTGTCATGTAACATTGACTGTTGAGGAAATATGGGCATAATCATTCAATGTACAATAGCTATTTCTTTGGCAAAATTCCCATTAAAAACGTATACTATTCTGTAAGCATTATTTTGATTGATTTTCGGAATGTTTCCGAAGTTATAAATAGATTTTCATCATTGCCTCGGGAGCTCAACGGTCAGGTTAGCCGACCCAAATGAACTCTCTAAATTATAAGGTACTCCCATTAAATGTGATAGAGATACGGAGATCAAAAAACCAAATGATACAATTGATATCCTCTAAATGTCATGTCACATCATGTCAGGTGTAGGTCCTGGGTGCTCCTCAGAAATGGCAAGCTCTTATTTGTGTTCAGCCATGAGTATGATCATCAATTTCCCGGATCCAAGGGACTCCTCAAAAAAATGTGTACATGATAATGAGATAGGTCTTGAATGAGATGGCAGGCATACATTATGCATACAGTAAAGGCCCTACCTTAAGAAGGCTCCCCATGGATTTCCAAGAGACACTGTCCCAACCTTAGCTGCCACATCAGCGTAATTTATGCAACTATTAAGAAAGTCCACATTCTAACTTGATCCGGAGTATAACAAGTTAACTTTGACACACTGGCACTTTGGGAGGAAAACTTTTGGGCATACCTTCCTTCACTGCTGTTGTCAGAGTCTCAGAGACAATAGCACCAAAAGACAACATCTAAAACTCTCATCCCTTGTGTGCAGCTTGTGAGCGAGGGATTTTCATGTCTGGTTCAGCCATGCATATACTGTAGAACATGACAGTTACATTAACATGCATTTAAATGGAGTGGATCCCCTTGAGTCACAACTGTAAAACTTGATGTGACCTCCAAACTTCCATGCTTCCACTCCTCCTCCTCCAAAGTATCAATAATGACCCTGTGGTTTTAATCACAGTCAGCTCCCACCATTAGCAGTAATAAACCTTAACTGGAGCTTGAGGGAGGCTCGCCTTAGATAACACTCCCTTATTAGAAACAAATAACTTAGCTTGAACATTGCTCATTGCATAACCCCTTTTCCCTATATTGATGCAGGTCTCTGGTATAGTTGGTGAGTGTGTAAGACAAATTCAATGGACAATCAATCTTGATTTATTGATTTGATTAATGGATTTCTCAGAAAAATACCTATTCGAAATATAATGGTAACTCTTGTCTTTCATGACAATAGTGATTTACCAAGACAGCATACAGTACGCTCTAAGGTTACCCTGAAGTCGAAAAGACTATGTCCAGCATAGGTTGCATGACAAGTCTGGCCACTTTTTGCCAATGGAAAGGTCCCACAGTTAAAAATGATTAGTTGTTAGGACATGCGCATGCTAAATGAATTTCAGCAATTGACATCCTTTGACAGCTTGACATCCTTTGCATAACCTTGCTCTATTTAACATTGCAGGACCCCAACGGCAATTTATTCTATGTTTGTTTTTTCCACGAGGTTGTTTTGTACAGGTATGTGTGTCAGAAAGGCCTATTGTTAGGGGTCTTGACTGGGAGAAATGTTGGGAGCTAGCTATTTTTGGTCTCCACGGATACATTAGAGTGGCTAATGCAAGCCAACAAAAATACATAATCATGCAACTAAATTGTCTCCCACTACCTTGATTTAATATTTACTCATGAAATGTAGACTAGTTTGAAATAGCTTTGAGTGGAAGTGCAGCATTATATGGGAAACTTGACACATTAGTGCTGTGTTTTCTCCGTATAAAAGCAATTATTATAGGATTTGTTATTGACTTCATGTCCTGTAAGCCAAAGTCAAGGCTCACTTCTCATTGCATATGCCACTGCTCTTGATAACATGACAAAACTCAGGAGAGATATTATTATTTTTGGGTCACTTTTATTGTAACCTATCTATTCTTCACTATCTATTCTTCAGCCCCAGTTCCTGTGATGGAAATGGGACCTATTCAGACTGGTGATACTTGCTGATGGAATTCAGCAAATTCACGTTACTTTGTTTAGCGCTTGTATTGAAACATCCCAATTATGAGAGCCCCTTAGAATTTTGTGGGAGGGGTAAAGGGTTTCTTAGAAAAGAACAGCTGTCCTTTTCTCAAAACATGATTTTTGTCAAAACATTCATTGATGTTCTGTGCTTTTGAAAGCCTTTTGCTACCAAAGCAGCCAATATCTTCATAGAACCAAGCATTTCATTTCATGTTTTGTCTGGAAACAGACAGTCTTGCTTCCAGACAATCCATTATTACTCCTGTATTCCTTAAATACACTCAAAAGCAAAAGAGTACGCCCTGGACGTTCCAGTGATATGTTTTCCGAGAAATGTGTGCAAACTGTGTATTCATGACAGAATGCTGTGATTCAACTTAAGGGAATCAGCAGTGAGACAACAGGAAGAGAATAAGAATTCAAGGTCATCCAGTTTACCATTGTGATTAAGAGACGCTGTTCGTGAATCTTGGATTCCAATACAAGGTTTTCTTTAAAAAGTTGCCATCTAATGGTAAATCAATAGCTGAGGGAGGGATGATTAAACATTTGTTCAGTGACTAATGATGTTATTGCCTTAGTTCTACAGATCAGTAATGGTTCTACCTCAAGAGGAATGAATCCAGACAATTTGTCCGGAACAAAGTCCACACATAACTTAAACATATCACGGCCTAGCAATCGCAACGTTTTGACAGAAGTGCGAAGGGTGCATGAATCACATTAAATACAAAAGGCTTCATCTACATTCAATTAAAAAAGGCCATCGATTGGCAGATTTGAGCACATTGGTATGCATGAAAACACTGAAGACCCAGTGAAGTATGCTCTGATTTGTTTGGCTGAGAAAGGGAAGGGCATTCAAGCAAATCAAGCCCCTTTGTACACACTGCACACAACACAAACGAACAAATTGCAAATGCTTTGGTCATACGCACAGTTACGAGGGGATGAAGAGAGATTAACTAAAGTCTAGCGGAATGCGTTGGTAAACATAAGCATGGTTTATCCCGACGCTCTTGTCAATACAACAGCTCACCTTTCAGTCAAAGGACAAAATGCAAACCATAATGCCGAGTCGTAAACATAGCCTACAGACCTGGGTTGAATACATATGCTGAATACTTCCAAATACTTGAGCTGCGCTTTATTCCGTTTTCACGGCACAATGGGATTCATGGAATTGTTCTGAAAGTGCAAGCTCCATGAAAAATCAACTACGGAGCATCAACTTCCCAATGATAAGCTAGGTTAAAGTACAGTATTGAAGACAACACTTCCTGTAGCCAATAATATCTCATCTGAATGCATACCAGACACAATTAGATCATTTGTTCAGTGAATCCCAGCCTGTCTGTCTTCATATTTAATCAAATCAAAATATGGAGTGCGATGAACATCACATATATTTCATTAACAGGTTAAAACTTGTGGAGGGCAGTTGGGAGCAAAGCATTGAAAGGTCAGCGTCATACAAATACAGTAACAATATAAACCCTTTATGAGCACAGGCTTTTGGGATCATTCTCCTTCATGATGATCATTTTCTAAAACCAATTAGGTAGATAATGACATCAAGGACTTCAGAGAGGTGCGTGACTGTGCTCTCACGTCTGTGTTTAAGACAACAAGTATTTGATGCATCAGACCCAATCCTAGTAGACACTGATCAGTGTCAAGCACTGTAACATGCCTAAATGAATGCTAATTTATTTATTTGTTTTGCGAGACAACCCTCATTTTCTGTCCAGTAAATTACCCAGGCCAGTATTAGTGTGGCTGAGTTCACAAATTGATGATAAATCATTGAATGTAATGCATACTAACAACAAGAGGGAAATTATTGAATGCGTTCAGAACCTCCCTGTTACTGGACCCAATTTCCAACCGGTAATATTGACCTCTGATTGTGATACAATTAATTGAATCACACCTCATGACTGCTAAATTTCAGATTCAACAGAGGACCCAAACATGACAAAATCGAATAAAAGTAATTTGTGCTCAAATGTCATATAATTGTGTTGTTATCCCCAAGAAAAGTCATTAAGACAGGAATTACAGATGGCTCTGGCAACCATCTATAATCATAAATAGCTCTCTAAATATTCCAGACAGTACATACAAATCTCTCCGCTAACTCCTCACATTCACCACAACTGCCATACCAATTTGTATCTACCTTATTCATAATAAATGTGAAACAAAAATGTGTTTTTATATTACCAAAAATGTCTCCACAACAAACAAAATGTCAGCAAATGACCGTGACTAAGTGCACATACACACTCATCTTTATTTGAACAGATTGCAACTTGCCGTAATGTAATTCCCCCATCAAACAGTGGCTAGGCATGACATGGTATGCCACTCTGAGTCAGATGCCTGGTCCTGAGATTAATGGGCACTGTTCAAGGCCACTGGATTCGTATGACAAAGTAATGAAAGAAAGACGTATGGCTTAAGTTCAGGCAGTGATGCCCGGGGCCTTTCATACCTGACAAACACATTATGTGCCAGATGAACTGACAGGGTCGGAATACAAAAGACTTGAGTGGGCATATAACTTTTATTGTACAGGACAAGAGGTTTTAATATCTCAGAATGTACAGTACAATATTCATAACGTTCACTCTCTGAGTGTGAGATGACTGAACATTTCAAATGACAGAATGACAGTTTATATTCGAGATGCTCGTTCTTTGCTATGTCACATTTGTATTTATGATGAAGCCCTTAAAGTTCAAAATTAATATCCTGAATAAAACGCTAACCGATATGCATGATTTAACTTATATTACTCTGCTGTTTAAGTCCGTAGGGTGGCAGTGCCAGACATTTCTTTGGCCAAGTCAATGTCACTTCAAGTTAAGCCCTATTTTACTACAGTGCACAAGCCATTTCTTGAACAATTAGATCAATACGTAACACACATTGACAGCAGAGGTGGACAGTTAGTCAGAAGACAACAGCTCTGGAGAACATAGGATGTTATTTTTAAAAGTATTCCTAGCTACTTAAGATTGAAAGAAAAGCAGCACTGCTCTTGGATCAGGTTTCTCAATTCAAATCGTACCTTAACATTATAATTATTTCACAATACACACTTCCGGCTACAACTATTGACTTGGCTTATTCTAATCACCCAATAAAAATGCACAAAATCACAGATTTGGCATGTCATTGTGCACATGTTAGGCTACACATTATAAAACACAGTGAGACAAATTACAAACAGTAGCCTACACGTAGCAAACTCATTTTTATTGAACATGAAATGTATTTCAATATGATTGAATTAGGCATACAGTATGTAGCCTACTGTATTTATATTTTAATGCAGTCATCTCAGTTTTCATTTGATATGGCACTTGTTTTTATCAATTGCAAAGACATAATTACATTTTTGTGTTTGTAGTGAACTTTGCTCTGAAGTTATCGGCAGTTGCCGGTCAGAGAGATACGGATAAACCATGTGATTCTATGTGTAGTGGAGATATTCTGTGTATAAAGTGACAGGGAAGGGCAAAAAGGCCTCTAACAATACACTTAGCTGATCTACGAGTGGTCCGAGGCAGGCGTTAGATTACGAGGGTTTTCAAGTGCAATGTTAATAACGCTGGGTTTGGGAAACAGCTCTGAGATTTAACAAAGCTCCTACGAAGGATCTTATGATGAACTTAGCCTTAAGATGCTTTTGGGAAACCGGGCCTTAGATGTGTCCTAATTCAGTGCAAAGAAAATGAGTGGGATGACATAAGCTGCGAGATTGGCCTACTTTATATTTAGGGTGTCAGTATACTACCCGCCCAGATGCCTTCAATGGTGCACAGTTAAATTCATCGAAATTCCAATTCAGAGGCTTGTGAGCTATTCCATCCCTTTGTGATGATTCAGGATATGACATTGAAAGAATACTGTTATATCATAATGTAGACAATTGGGAGTTACCTTTTTACTGTAACATAATGACAGCCATGATGATGCCAGCCTGAGTTGAGATCAACAAGTTGAGCTGCTAGGATAATCAAGGCATCCGAGGGCTGGGCAGAAAGAACCAGGAGTGCGGAGTAGATTACAGTACGCATGTCAGCACATTGTAGGAGAGGTCAAAGAGCAATGTCAGCTCAGAGAGGAACAGAGATAACTCGAGAGACAGGGTTAGAAAGGAGAAAGGTACAGGCCTATCAGTGTTTTTGGAAGTAGCATACTGGCCTGACAGGGCTGAATTTCAATGCCAGAACCACACAACAAAATACAGTTTGTGACGTTGCCTTGCTGGTAAACATCAGCAAGACAACGTCACTAGGGACAAATGCATAAAAAATGCTAGGGACAAATACATAAAAAAAATCCCAGTGAACTCAACACAGTCAAAGCAACGTCTCCAGACGTCTCTAAATGAAACAGTTTATTTGTACTGTCAACTGACAAGGTGAAGGGGAGCATCTCCCATGATTGAGGGGGAAAGAGTGCCACTCGACACACACATGGGATGGCACTAAAGGAATTGATTATGAACTTTTTAAGTCCATGAGGGGGACTCGCTTGAAACACAAAAATACCTCACGGTTCTCTGTACTGTGTATGTTATAGAGGCACCACACTACCTCTCTTCCTCCTAGTTCGGGAAAAAAAAACCCGAAAACTTATGGAAACAAAGTAAGTAGGTACTTATTAGTGGCGTTCATATCAGTAGTTTAGACTATGTTAACTACTGGGTCAAGCAACACTTTGGAGATAATATTTTCTTGATACAAGTACAAGTTGTTGTAAGTATACTTACAGTGCCTTCAGAAAGTATTCGTACCCCATGACTTACTCCACATTTTGTTGTATTGCAGCCTGATTTCAAATTGGATTAAATATATTATTTTCTCACCCTTCTATACACAATACCCCATAAAGACAAAGTGAAAAAAGTTTTTTTCAAATTTAAATATCTCATTTACATAAGTATTCACACCTCTGACTAAATACTTTGTAGAAGCACATTTTCCAGTTATTACAGCTGTGAGTCTTTCTGGGTAAGTCTCTAAGAGCTATCCACAGCTGGATTGTGCAACATTTGCCCATTATTATTTTCAAAACTTTTCAAGCTTTGTCAAATTGGTTGTTGATCATTGCTAGACAACCATTTTCAGATATTGCCATAGATTTTCAAGTACATTTAAGTCAAAACTGTAACTCAAAACTGTAACTCAGAACATTTACTGTCTCCTTGGTCGGCAAATCCAGTCTAGATTTTGCCTTGTGTTTTAGGTTATTGTCTTGCTGAAAGGTGAACTCATCTCCCATTGTCTGATGGAAAGCAGAACGAACCAGGTTTTCCTCTAGGATTTGGAATGTGATTTTTATTTTCCTGAAAAAGTCCTTAATGATTGCAAGCATACCCATAACATGATGTAGCCACCACTATGCTTGAAAATATGGAGAGTGGTACTCAGTAATGTGTTGTATTGGATTTGCCCCAAACATAACACTTTGCATTCAGGACAACAAGTTAATTCCCTTGCCACATTTTTTGCAGTTTTACTATAGTGCCTTGTAGCATACATGATGTTAATATATTTTATTCTGTACAGGCGTCCTTATTTTTACTCTATCATTTAGGTTAGTATTATGGAGTAACTACAATGTTGTTGATATATCCTCAGTTTTCTCCAATCACAGCTATTAAACTCTGTAACTATTTAATTCAATAGTAAGTCACCATTGGCCTCATGGTGAAATCCCTGAGCTGTTTCCTTCCTCTCTGGCAACTGAGTTACGAAGGATGTCTGTATCTTTGTAGTGATTGTGTGCATTGATACACCATCCAAAGTGTAATTAATAACTTCACCATGCTCAAAGGGATATTCAAAGTCTGTTTTTTTTACCCATCTACCCTTCTTTGCGAGGCATTGGAAAACCTACCTGGTCTTTGTGAGTGAATGTTTGAAATTCACTGCTCGACTGACGGACCTTACAGATAATTGTATGTGTGGGGTAGAGTGATGAGGTATTCATTGAAACATAATGTTAAACACTATTATTGTACAGAGTGAGTCCATGCAACTTATTTTGTGACTTGTTGAATACTTATTGACTCAAGACATTTCGGCTTTTCGTTTTTAATGAATTTGTAAACTTCAAAAAACATAATTCCACATTGACATTATGGGTTAGTGTGTGTAGGCCAGTGACAAAACATCTCAATGTAATCAAGTTTAAATTCAGGCTGTAACACAACAAAATGTGGGAAAAGTCAGGGTTGTGGATGCTTTCTAAAGGCACTGTACACATTCTAACACATATCAATGTTTATTTGTGTCAAATATAGAGTATTATATACTGTATGTGCTTTGGTTTCCATGAAACATGATGATCTCACTGAACAGTGGTCTGTTTATAATAAAGCTCTTACTTTTGAAAATGAGCAAAAGAGCAATCACTGATCATGCCTTTTCGGAAACAAATTAAGTAATTTCATGGGTTAATAATGATTTCATTTCGATGCACCAGCCATTAACATCCCTGACCTTCCCCTGTTACATGTCAGGCAAAATTAAAATCCACTCAATCGATGTATCAGACGACTTTAACCCCTGTCTAATACACTAAATACAAAAGCCTAATATTAGCCATTCATTACCAGTGCTTGTTAAAATGTTATCAGGAAGCAAATAACTACTAAACTATAGTAGTATAGCACATTCTACATTCCACATTCTAATGCTGCACACTGAAGCATGCCAGGATAATATAAAAACAGAACTATTCACAATATTGTAATGGCCATTTTGATCCACTATTTAGATTGTTAACTGTTCTCAGGATGGCAAAGCTTTGAGATGGAGTTGTGTACTGTACTGCCCCTGGGCCTGGCCACTTCACAATTGTCTCCCCCGTTAATGAAACCTTTATCCAGGGAAATAGAAAATAAAACTGGCAAAGGGCAGGGTAAAACTTAATGTGTAAGTGCCCAAGAGATAGGATCAGAGTGTTATTTTCACAGTGAAGATGGCTCCTCGGGCCCTGCAGACTAACTGTTTTGTACTCACGTGCTGAATACTTTTTCCCGGAGAGCATACTGTCCATTTTGACCACATGGAGGCACAAACAAAATATATATACATTTGTTTCAATGCAGTAGTACTCATTAAAACATAATTGTGCATGATGCGTGAGAATATGGAGCCTGCGCAAGGCTACTCAATCCACAGTAAGAGATGGAGAGTAAATCCTCCAAGTCCTTGAGTTCTCCACAACTGAATACAGTTTTAAAATTCATTCAAACAGTTTGACGTAGACGACTGTACAAGTGGATTCATACCGGAGTGTGGAGTAATGCACTAATATGTTGATACAGTAATAGTTAAACAAGTCACTTAGATGAATGCTTGTCTATTATTAATGAGGCATTTGTAAATCAAACTATAATTCGTAGCAATTAACTACCCTTTCATGAATCCCAAATGGGTACTTTGGGTACTGGATATTTACGTACAAGAGAACTTAATTTTTTTTCTAAAAATGTAAAGTTGTAAATACAGTTGAAGTCGGAAGTTTACATACACCTTAGCCAAATACATTAAAACTCTGTTTTTTTTTAGTTTTTTTACAATTCCTGACATTTAATCCTAGTAAAAATTCCCTGTCGTAGGTCAGTTAGGACCACCACTTTATTTTAAGAATGTGAAATGTCAGAATAATAGTAGAGTGAATGATTTATTTCAGCTTTTATTTCTTTCATCACATTCCCATTGGGTCAGAAGTTTACATACACTCAATTAGTATTTGGTAGCATTGGCTATAAATTGTTTAACTTGGGTCAAACATTTTGGGTAGCCTTCTACAAGCTTCCCACAATAAGTTGGGTGAATTTTGGCCCATTCCTTCTGACAGAGCTGGTGTAACTGAGTCAGGTTTGCAGGCCTCCTTGCTCACACACGCTTTTTCAGTTCTGCCCACAAATTTTCTATAGGATTGAGGTCAGGGCTTGCTTCAATATATCCACATCATTTTCCTTCCTCATGATGCCATCTATTTTGTGAAGTGCACCAGTCCCTCCTGCAGCAAAGCACCCCCACAACATGATGCTGCCACCCCCGTGCTTCACGGTTGGGATGGTGTCTTCGGCTTGCAAGCGTCCCCCTTTTTCCTCCAAACATAATGATGGTCATTATGGCCAAACAGTTCTATTTGTGTTTCATCACACCAGAGGACATTTCTCCAAAAAGTACGATCTTTGTCCCCATGTGCAGTTGCAAACCGTAGTCTGGCTTTTTATGGCAGTTTTGGAGCAGTGGCTTCTTCCTTGCTGAATGGCCTTTCAGGTTATGTCGAAATAGGACTCATTTTACTGTGGCTATAGATACTTTGTACCTGTTTCCTCCAGCATCTTCACAAGGTCCTTTGCTGTTGTTCTGGGATTGATTTGTTCTTTTTGCACCAAAGTATGTTCATCTCCAGGAGACAGAACGTGTCTCCTTCCTGAGCGGTATGACGGCTGTGTGGTCCCATGGTGTTCATATTTGCGTACTATTGTTTGTACAGATGAGTGTGGTACCTTCAGGCATTTGGAAATTGCTCCCAAGGATGAACCAGACTTGTGGAGGTTACAATTTGTCTTGGCTGATTTCTTTTAATTTTCCCATGATGTCAAGCAAAGAGGCACTGAGTTTGAAGGTAGACCTTGAAATTCATCCACCTCCAATTGACTCAAATTATGTAAATTAGCCTATCAGAAGCTTCTAAAGCCATGACATCATTTTCTGGAATTTCTCAAGCTGTTTAAAAGGCACAGTCAACTTAGTGTATGTAAACTTCTGACCCACTGGAATTGTGATACAGTGAATTATAAGTGAAATAATCTGTCTGTAAACAATTGTTGGAAGAATGACTTGTCATGCACAAAGTAGATGTACTAACCGACTTGCCAAAACTGTAGTTTGTTAATTAACAATACATTTGTGGAGTGGTTGAAAAACAAGTTTTACTGACTCCAACCTAAGTGTATGTAAACATCCGACTTCAACTGTATGTTTATTGGGAAATCTGCGGTGAGTTCATTATCTTAATCAACATCCACATCGATCTGCATTGTGACATGTTGTTATTTTATTTTTTCCCATTAGGACAGAATCAGTTCAGCAAACTCATCTGTTTGAAGGTCCAAGTTTTATTAGTCGTATGTACGGAATGTGCATAGTATACATCGTCCAACGAAATGCTTACTTGTCCTTCTGGACAAAGCAAGAACAATGAGAAAAAATAAAATAATAAATGATAGCGATAGCAACACGTACTTTGTTATCAGCTCAATACACTTGTTATTAGCTATAGTAATTCGGTATACTATCTACAAAGCATACATACTTCTTAAAGCTTACATCAATGCAATACAGTACATTTTCCCTGTACCCAACCTTATTCCGAAAATGCACTGACTGCACATGGTCTGCTATTAAATTGTGATTTGTGTATGTCTGCATTCGGTGTCACAGTTGTTTACATCCGCTGATTACATCCTTCCCGAAAATGGTTATCATTTCCTTTAAGTCTGTAGCATCCAATCTTTCACAAACAACACAACCCACTATGGAAACTCAACTCATCGCTGTCTGATGAAAACCAGAAACCTTTTAGGAAATTGAAAATATTACCATATTTCCCCATGTAATGCGTCTGTGTGTAGCTGGTGTAGGTGAGTCAGGCGCAGGACAACAGATATGAGTAATGTACGCAATTTTACTCAACACTAATCACAATACATGTCAATAAATCCAAGGCCACAATTACAGACCGCAATACAATAAACAATCACTCACAAACAAACATGGGGGAATAGTGGGTTAAATAATGAACAAGTAATTGGGGGATTGAAACCAGGTGTGTAAGACAAGGACAAAACAAATGGAAAATGAAAAGTGGATCGGCGATGGCTAGAAGGCCGGTGACGTCGACCGCCAAACGCTTCGGCGGAAGTCCTGACACCCCATTAACAAACATACAATTATGAAACTTCAGAAGCTATTTTGAAAACATTTTCTTGGTCCTACATTCATGACACTGCTTTCAATAAATGTAAAGGTTTTTGTCAGACAGCATCGATATGTCTGTCTCGTAATTAGTGCTTTGAGATGATAAAACAGGAAAATGCCAGTTGTCTCCTCACTGAAATAATAGCTGCAGAATGCCAAGCAGATGGCCAATAATATGTATTTGATTTTTGTCAAATGGAAAATATACTGGCTCTGTGAGGGTGGGGAACAGACAGGATACTGATTAGTAAATGAAAAATATTTAATTTCCATGCAATCAATCATCCCCAGATTATTTGAATGATGTGCAATAAGAGAAATGCTACAAGTGATGTTTAATTTCCATAGTTTAGCACATTGATAGCGCTGATTGTTAGGTAAGCTCCTTGGTTGGTGAAATGGGTTGCTTTTGAGAGAACGTAGCTTGCTAGCTGATTGAAATGTGAAGCTGGTTGCTGCTGAGAACAAGCTAAGTGTGTAGCTAGTTAAACGTGGCTATATGTGGTAGCAAGTTAGCATAGTCATAAAACATGATTTTGTGATGAAATCACAGGAGACCTGTCTAAAGGGTGGTTGTTTGAGAAAAACATTATTTTGATCAAGGTTTAACAACTGATGGCTGAAGCTTGAGGATGTTCTGAGATGAACACAGTACTTAAAGGTGTTGTTTCTTGCCAAAAAAGTGCTGCACATCATGATTCTCTGAGCAGTAGCCCACATTATGTTTACAAGCAGACTAGCAGAGGCAATACATCATGGAGATCATGACTTCCTTGTGGAAAGAACAAAGATATTTCTTGGAAAAACAGATTAGGGAAAAATGCATGTGTAATGTGGTGAAATGAGCCAATTGAATTGATGCATTTTAAAGATACTGCTTTCGAATTCACATTTGAGTTGTGGAAAATAGGATTGGAGCAAGGGGAGCTTGCAGGCTGATGAAAATGCATGGCAATGAAAAAGATATCAATATCAAATCCACCAACAATGGAAATGGCTAAATGAAATGCAAAGGCCCAAGTTAAAATCTTTATGTATTCAGCAGGGGTGAAAGTAAGGCGGTACAGTGCGGTGTCCCGGCAAAATAAATAGTGGGAGCATGCCGTATCGGTAAAACATGATCCTATCACAGTAATTAAAACAAAATGTCAAGAAAACTATAGGCTACTACACCATTATTTATCATTAATTCATGTCAGAGGCATGATACATTTGCGAAAGGCCTTGAATATGGCTGGTATATCCTATGGTCCAAAATGCGATGTGGTTCGACGAGAACACTGACATTTTGCCAAGGCAGAGATGACTATCTGACTCCGAAACTCACGTGGACACATACATTCTTGCATAATGACAATTGCCAAATGTCATTATACTTTCTTATGTTTTTGTGTGACAGATGTGTCGTGAAATATATTGCGAGTGGATGAACGTGACCGGGTAGCCTAGTAAAGGAGCCCTTTGAGGTATTTGTTTGACAATCAGATGAAAACGTCATGAATGGTTGTGTTTATGCCACAATAAAAGGTAATACATTTTAATAGTTAAATGACAAATCTTTAAGACTAGGCCCACAGAGATCCTATTGAATTAATAGGGATTCTATATGTACTTCTATGATTAGGACCATACATTTTTTTTGGTACATGCGCATTTAGGATATAGGAGGAAGAAATGAATTATACTTTTACCCCTGGTATTCAGTGGAATCTGTAATGGCCGGTGGAAAAACTCAAGAGAGAGAGATAGAAGGGGGGTGGGGGGGTTAGAAAGGAGTTAAGGTACAGGCCTGAAAGGGTTTTTGGAAATGGGTCTTTCTATAAACTAGGGTACCAGTAAGCATTCCTTGTAGTGGACAACTGTTTGGAGCTGTTACAAAGTCATTAATCTGACCCTATTACGGGGGCTGTCACTGGCTTTCTAGTGCTCTTCCATGCCGTCCCTAGGAGGGGTGCGATACTTGAGTGGGTTGAGTCACCGATGATCTTCCTGTCCGGTTTTGCGCCCCCTTGGGCTTGTGCCGAGGAGGAGATCTTCGTGGGTTATACTCAGCCTTGGCTCAGGGTAGTAAGTTGGTGGTCTGTTGGTTGATATCCCTCTAGTGGTGTGGGGGCTGTACTTTGGCAAAGAGGATGGGGTTATGTCCTGCCTGCTCGGCCCTGTCCGGGGGTATTGTCGGAAGGGGCTACAGTGTCCTCCGACCCCCCCCCCCCCCTCAGCCTCCAGTACCTGTGCTGCAATAGTCTATATGCCGGGAGGCTAGGGGTCAGTCTGTTATATCTGGCGTCCTGTGTGAATTGAAGTATTCTATCTCTAATTCTCTCTCTCCCTCCCCCTTGGGACCTGAGCCCAAGGACCATGCCTCTGGACTACCTGGCCTGATGACTCCTGGCTGTCCCCAGTCCCCCTGGTCGTGCTTCTGCTCCAGTTTCTACTGTTCTGCCTGCTGCTATGGAACCCTGACCTGTTCACCAGACATGCTACCTTGTCCCAGACCTGTTGTTTTCAACTCTCCCTCTCCCTCCCTCTCTTTCTCTCTCTCTACACCTGCTGTCTCAACCTCTGAAAGCTCGACTATGAAAAGACATTTACTCCTGAGGTACTGACCTGTTGCAGCCTCTACAACCACTGTGATTAGTATTTGACCAGGCTGGTCATGTATGAATGTTTGAACATCTTGAAGAACAATCTGGCCTTAATGCCCATGTACTCTTATAATCTCCTTCCGGCACAGCCATAAGATGACTGGCCACCCCTCAGAGCCTGGTTTCTCTCTAGGTTTCTTCCTATGTTCCTGCCTTTTTAGGAAGTTTTTCCTAGCCACTATGCTTCTACATCTGCATTTCTTACTCTTTGGGGTTTTAGGCTGGGTTTCTGTGGAAGCACTTTGTGACATCTGCTGATGCAAAAAGGGCTTTATAAATACATTAGATTTGATTTGATTACAAATAATTTGCCTTTTATCAAGTGAATACATTATGATATAAAGAGATAATAGATACATTCAATAGAATTCATGAGTTGAATCAAAACCTATGCTTGGAGTCATCACCAATTTGTATTTGTTGTTATATCAAATACTAAGCATTTTCATTTTACCCTTATTTTACCAGGTAAGTTGACTGAGAACACATTCTCATTTACAGCAAAGACTTGGGAAATAGTTACCGGGAAGGGGATCCTGTGAATTTCCTGGATATTGCTGTCAGACTCTTTTGTATCTCAGAAGTGTATTGTAACGTGGGCACACATATCCAAAATAATGCACGTGATTGTAAAATCCAACGCTTCAAACAGAAAGTAAATGTAATAGGATTAATAAAACAAAAATGTATACTGCCATTAATGGGGTTCTTCAATAATTACATGTAATAGTTATTTGATGTGCGTTTGATGTCTAGCTGTTTAAAGGTAAGATTATGGTCCTTGTACGTTTTGATCGTTTGTTTTCTTATATATACGGCCAAAACAGCAGTATCTATTGGTAGACTGGAGATATGCCCCTAGCTATAGTTAGTAAGTGGTTGCACATCTAACTAGCTGGAATGAAGAAAGGGTGTGAATAGTAGACATGCAAATATATCCTTTCACTGTTTACAGCAGGTCTCCAGCTACACAGACCTGTCTGATCAGCCTTAAAGGGTGCCGTGGGTGTGTCCAGTTTACACCTGTGCAACTATGTGTGTGTATAGCAATGGAATTAAACATCCAACCAATGCCTTAAGTGTCGTGCTGCTGAATTCATTGACAGAAGCCATTGTATTATATTATTGTATTAAATTATTATAGCAACTATAAAAATATATAGGAAAACTGTTGTTTATCTTTTTCATTCTTCTGTAATGTTTAGCATGGCTATAAATGATAAATAAGTTGACTAAAGCACAAACAGACCAGCCTACTAGGCATGACAAAGAAACATGCAGTGTCCATGTTTCATGTGACATATTAAATGACATGTAGATGCTTTGTTGTCATTGTGCCTATCTGACTCTTAATCCTGTAACTAGACATGTGTAGCTGCAAGAAATGTTGACCCTGATGTCACACATTGACCCCTTTATTTATAGAACGACCCAAGTAGCATACTGGGTTGACAGGGTTCAATTTCAATGCCAGAAGTGCACAACACAGTACAGATTGTGACAACGTCTTACTGTCAAGCATCGCATATTATATGCTGGGGACAAATGCATTTACGAGTTCAAAATTAAGTTATTATATGCTTATTGGTGCCGGGGAACAAATTCATCATAGTTCTTCAAATGTAAAAAAAGAAGTACATTTAAAATTATAAAGTAGAAGCCCCAGTGAACTCAACACAGTCAAATCAACGTCTCCAGGCATCTCTAAACGATGCAGTTTATTTGGACCTTCAGCTGACAAGGTGAAGAGGAGCATCCCATGATTGGGGGGGAAAGACTGTCACATGACACGCACAGGGGATGGGATTAAAGAAATGGACTGTGAACCGTTTAAGTCCACAGGGGGCTAGCTACCAACATAAAAATATCTCATGGTTTTATGTACTGTGTAAGTAATAGAGACACCACACATCTCTTCCTCATAGATCGGTACAGACAAAAAAATGTTTTTTAAACTTAATTTAACAAACCCTTACCTCAGAAGATAAAGTAACTAGGTACTTATTCATGACGTTCATATCAGTACATAAGACTATGGTAACTACTGGGTCAAGCAACACTTTGGAGATAGTATTTTCTTGAAACAAGTATACGTTGTTATAAGTATAATTGCACATTCTGACACATATAAATGATGTGTATGTGTCAAATATAAAGTATTATCTATGTGCTTTGGTTTCCATTGAACATGATGACCTTACTGAACACTGGGCCTGTTTATAAGAATGCTCTTTCTTTTGAAAATGAGAAGCAGAACAATCACTGGTCACGCTTAATCAGAAACAAATGAAGTCATTTCATAGGTTAATAATGATTTCACATCGATGCACCAGCCATAAACATCCCTGTCCTTCCCATGTTGCAAATCAGGCAAAATTAAAACACATTCAATTGACGTATTAGACAACTTCAACCCTTGTCTAATGAACTACAAACAAAAGCCTAATATTAGCCATTCATTACCAATGCTTGTTAAAATGCTATTGGGAAGCAAATAACTACTAAACTATACTAGTTTATCACATTCTACATCCCACATTCTAATGCTGCACACTGAAACATGCCAGAATGATGTAAAAACAGAACCATATTACAATGTACATTTTGATCCACTGTTTCTATTGTTAACTATTCCCAGAATGGCAAAGCTTTGAGATGAAGTTGTGTACTGTACTGCCCCTGGGCCTGGCCACTTCACGATTGTCATCCCCTTTAATGATACATTTATCCAGGGAAGTCCAAAGTCAAATTGGCAAACAGCAGGGTAAAACTTAGTGTGTAACTGCCTAAGGTGTAGGATCAGAGAAACTGGGATGAATCCTGTTATTTTCAGAGGGAAGACTGCTCCTCGGCCCCTGCAGACTGACTATTGTGTTCTCATGTGCTGAATGTTTTTCCCCGGAGAGCTGACTGTCCATTTTGACCACATGGAGGCGCAAACAAAATAACAGCAGATTTGTCTCAATACAGTAGTACTCATTAGAACATAATTTAGCATGATGTGTGAGAAGACAGAGCCTGCATAAGGCTATACAATTCGCAGGATGAAAACAAAGGAATTTTGAATTCTGTATTCAGTTGTGTAGAACTCATGGACTTGGAGGATTTGAATTGGACCTAAGTCTTTACTTTCCAACAGTTTGACTTAGACGACTGTACAAGTCGATTCATAATGGAAAGTGGTGTAGTGCACTAACATGTTCATGCAGTAATAGTTACACACGTTACTGTCACGTCCTGACCAGTAAAGGGGTTATTTGTTATTGTAGTTTGGTCAGGACGTGGCAGGGGGTGTTTGTTTTATGTGGTTTGGGGTTTGTTGGGTTATGTGTTATGTAGAGGGGTGTTTGTTTAGAGTGTTCCGGGGTTTATGGGTTATGTTCTAGGTTAGTGTGTTTCTATGTTAGATCTAGGGTGTTTGGTTCTATGTTTAGTTAATTGGGATTGGCCTTCAATTGGAGGCAGCTGTTCCTCGTTGCCTCTGATTGAAGGTCCTATGTATAGGGGTGTGTTTGTAATGGGAAGTGTGGGAGGTTGTTTTTGCATTGCTGTGTGTTGCCTGTAAGACTGTTAGTTGTCTGTTCGTTTTCTTGTTTTGTTTCGTAAGTGGTCTCAAATAAAGTTATAATGAGCACTCAACCCGCTGCGCCTTGGTCCACTTCATACGACGGCCGTTACAGTTACTTATATGAATGCGTGTTTATTATTAATGAGGCATTTGTAAATCAAACTTTAACTAGTAGAAATGAAGTACCCTTTATTGGGAGATCTGCTGTGAAATCATTATCATTATCAATATCCACGTCAATCTGCATTGTGAAATGTCTTTTTTATCTTTCACATTAGGACAGCATCAGTTCAGCAAAATCAGCTGTAGTTTCAAGTTCCAACTTTTATTAGTCGCATGTACGGGATAAGCATTGTATACATCGTCAAATGAAATGCATACTTGCAGGTTCCTTCTGGACAAAGCAAGAACAATAAGAGATAATAAAACAATAAAAGATAGCGATAGCAACACATATACAACTCTATTAGCCACAGTAATCCGGTATGCTATCGCAAAGCCTTCACACACACATCTTAAAGCTTATATCAATGCTATATAGTACATTTTCCGTGCACTCAATCTAATTCCCGAACATGCATTGACTGCACATGGTCTGGTTTTAAATTGCCATTTGTGTATGACTGCATTCTGTGTCACAGTTGTTTCCATTCTTCTGAAAATGATTCTCCTTTCCTTTAAGTCTGTAGCATCCTATCTTTCACAAACAACACAACCCACTATGGAAGCTCAAAAATAAACAAACAGTAGGTCTATCATCGCTGTCTGATGAAAATCAGAACGTTTTCAGGAAATGGGGAAAAAAATGCCATATTGTGCCATTAAAGAACATACAATCATGAAATATCACAAGCTATTGTGAATAAAATGTTTTGGTCCTAGAGTCATGAAATGTTCAGAGTACATTGAGAGGAGTTACTGCTTTTCAATAAATATTTTTTCTCTCCAAAATTGAGTTATAAGGTTTTCGTCAGACAGTCACTACATGTCTGTTTCGTAATTAGTGCGTGGAGACGATAAAACAGGAAAATGCAGGTAGACTCCTCACTGAAACAATAGCTGCAGATTGCCAAGCAGATGGCCAATAATATATATATATGTGATTTATGTCAATTGGAAAATATGCTGGCTCTGTGAGGGTGCAGACCAGACAGGATACTGATTAAATGAAAAATATTGAATTTCCATACACTCGATCATCCCCGGAGTATATGAATGATGTGCAATAAGAGAAATGCTGTAAGGGATGTTTGATTTCTATAGTTTAGCTCACTGACAGTGCTGATTGTTAGCTAAGCGCCTTGCTTGGTGAAATTCATTGCTTTTGAGAGAACGTACTGTAGCATTTACAGTATCTGATTGAAATGTGAAGTTAGTTGCTGCCGAGAGCAAGCTAATTGTGTAGCTATTATAGTTAAACATGACTATATGTGGTAGCAAGTTAGCGTAACATGATTTTGTGACGAAATCACAGGAGACCTGTCTAAAGGGTAGTTGTTTTCCTGAGTTTGTAAAACTTTCCTTTGGTGTCGGGGTTTGAGCTGCCAGGGCAGAGGAAAAACATTGTTTTTATCAAGGTTTAACAACTGATGGCTGAAGCCTGAGGATGTTCTCAGATGAAAGCCATACTTAAAAGGTGATGTTCCTTCCCAAAAAGGTACTGCACATCAGTGATGCTCTGAGCAGTGGCCTACATTCTGTTTACAAACAGACTAGCTAGCAGAGACATCACTGAGATCAGAACAAAAAGATTTCTATGGAAAACAGATAAAGGAAAGATGCATGTGTAATGCAGTGAAATTATACATTTTAAAGATAGTGCTCTCAAATGTCAATTTGACTTGTGGAAAATGGGATACTTTAGGAACAAGGGGAGCATGCAGGCTGATGAAAATGCCTTGAAATGAGAAAGAGAGAAGTCAATATCAAATCCAACAACAAAGGAAATTGCTAAAATTAACTCCAATGAAACGCAAAAGCTCAAGTTAATGTCCTTCTGTAATCAGGGGAATCTTTAATGGCCAATGGAATAAATAAATAAAAAATGATGCCAAAGCTCTGACAGAGGGACAGTTATGTGCTCATGATGATATCTATGTAGAAGCAGGAAGTGACATAATTTCCAACAATAGTTAGTCAGAATTTAATTTTGACTTTGGCATACGCCAACATTTAACATTTTGGGGAAAATAGACTAAAACATTGCATCATTAAGAATCCCGCTAAGTATAGCTTAGGGTCGGATTACACAAAGTCTTGTTTTTCCGCTATGACTTACACCCTCAACAACCCACTAATGAGAAAATGTGCTTAAATGTGTAAACCAGTGGGATGGGACGAACCTCTGCCAGTTTTCCATCAAACAGATGCCCTCTCCAAAATATGCTGCTCTGTGCCAAGGGGAGAAATCATTAGATGCTTCAGCTTCCTGGACTCTGTGTCCTTCTGTTCATCTTTGGAGGGATGCTATTTCAACAGAGACTGAGGGAATTAGCTTGATGCCTGACCATTGAGATAGATCTCAGTGAAGCAGAACAGCAGGTACTCTCTGTAATTGGGGGATTCCCACATTCAGTCGAACAACATTAGCCCAGGCTTCCTTTGTTGATGTACACAATACTAGTTCAAAACCACGCTCTGCTATATATTTGAATTAGCTGTGAACCAAACGAGGGGGTTGGGGACTTAGAATGGCAGGCTCATAACTCATGACTCTGTTGGTCCTCAGCCTCCAGTCGCAAGACAAATGGAGAACACACATCATCCGGCCCTGCCTGCCCAGGCATCTCCCCCTCAGAACTCTCAGAGATAAAGGTTGCCAGTAGCAACAGTCATCTCCTCCCTGGCTGTTTCTGGATATCATTATAAAAAATAGGTCACAAGATTGTACTTTTTTCCATTAGGATTTCAACTAATACATCATATATGTCACGTTCTGACCATAGAGAGCTCGTATTTTTCTATGGTAGAGTAGGTCAGGGCGTGACTGGGGGGTTTTGTCTAATTTAATTTTTCTATGTTGTGTTCTAGTTTATTTTTTCTATGTTGGGGTTTTCGTATGATTCCCAATTAGAGGCAGCTGGTCATTGTTGTTTCTAATTGGGGATCATATTTAAGTAGTTGTTTTTTCCACTTGTGTTTGTGGGAGATTATTTTGAGTTAGTGCATGTTGCACCGTTGTAGTCACGGTTTGTTGTTTTGTTTATTGTGTGTCTTGCATAGTTTCACATATTAATAAAGATGTGGAATGATGCATACGCTGCCCCTTGGTCTCCTTCCTATGGCGAACGTGACAATATATGCCGAAAAGAAATGCAACATGCAACAATTTCAAAGATTTTACTGAGTTACAGTTCTTATAGATGCATCAGTTAATTTAAATAAATTCATTAGGCCCTAATCTATGGATTTCACATGACTGGGAATGCAGATATGCAAGGGATGGTGGCGGATGAATGGCACGACAGTGGGCCTAAGGATCTCGTCACGGTGTAACTGTGCATTAAAATTGCCATCGATAAAATGCAATTGTGTTCGTTGTCCATAGCTTATGGGGCACTCTGTTCACAACATTGACATCAGCAAACCGCTCGCCCACACAACGTCATACACGTGGTCTGCGGTTGTGAGGCCGGTTGGACGTACTGCCAAAGTCTCTGAAACGACGTTGGAGGCGGCTTTTCTTAGACAAATTAACATTAAACTCTGTGGCAACAGCTCTGGTGGATATTTCTGCAGTCAGCTTGCCAATTGCATGCTCCCTAAAAACTTGAGACATCTGAGGCATTGTGTTGTGTGACAGAGTGGCTTTTTATTGTCCCCAGCACAAGGTTCACCTGTGTAATGATCATGTTGTTTAATCAGATTCTTGATATGCCACACTTGTCAGGTGAATGGATTATCTTGGAAAAGGACAAATACTCACTAACAGGGATGTAAACAAGTTTGTGCTGACAATTTGAGAGAATTAATATTTTTTGCGCATATGGAACATTTCTGGGATCTTTTATTGCAGCATATGAAACATGGGACCAGCACTTTACATCTTGCGCTTATATTTTTGTTCAGTGAGTATGTACTGCATTATGTTTAAAACATGTTTAGCCATATTCGCTACAATGCTATATATTTTAAACTACAAATACTATCTGTATATTCAGTTGGACATTTGACTCAACGTAAGTGCAGTATTGGATGAAAACATCTTATGACATGTTCGGAAGAAGGGGGAAGGGCCCTACTGTTAGTTGGATATAGGTGTCTAATTACACATATCGCCCAGGGAAAGTGCAGCGAGGCTTGATTGAGCATCTGCTACTTTCGGGTGCAAACACTGGCATCCCATTGTTATTACGCCAGGGAATTATGAATCATTCCAAAGGAGAAAAAAGAGACTTCTCCTTAAGGATTTTTGCAAGTTCCCCAAATGACATCAATGAGAGAACTAGCAACAGATCTAATATCACCATCCAAATGATAAATGTCACCAAAATGGGCAGACCACACTACCGTAACAAATATTAAAAAACACACATCCTCATTAATATATGAATGGACTTTTGCAGGCCGCAATAGAGCATAAATATTATTAATGTAGTACAGCCTCAAGTCATTATGGTAGTTTGGCCACTTTTAAAGACAGATCCCTGCAGTGATTTTTCAGAAAATGCTCTCAATGTAAAGCACACCAGCTAATATCTGCATGGTACATTGCATAATACACTGAGGATTTCTAAACTAATACGCATAAACCTTGTTAAGGCAGGGCCTTGATTGAGTCTGGTCTAAACACCATAAACTTCATAATGTATATAATCTCAGAAACACAGAACTAAAATATTGTGTAATTGTGTCACATGCCCGATTAGGTACTGGGGGGAAATAAACAGAAACTTTCCGCCAAAGCATGTCCCAAATGCCCCCTTCCCTTCTGAAATTCAAAAGATGCGTGATCCTGTAATCTGCATAACTGTGATATGTCCAAATGATCATTGACGAGATCTGTGCACCGGTCAAAGGTTTGTCATTAGTTGTCGTGCCACACAGTCTGTTGAGAGACGTTACAATACCATTATATGTTATGTGTGCCTGTCCACAAGAGATTATACTACTGAATAAAAATATAATAGCAACATGCAACAATTTCAACGATTTTACCGAGTTACACTTCATATAAGGAAACTCATTAGGCCTTAATCTATGGATTTCACATGGGTGCAGCCACAGGTGGGCATAGGTGCAGCCATGGGTGGGCATAGGTGCAGCCATGGGTGGGCATAGGTCCACCCACTTGGGAGCCAGACCATCCCATTGGGGCACCAGGCCCAGACAATCAGAATGAGTTTTTCATCACAATAGGGCTTTATTAGAGACATAAATACTCCTCAGTTTCATCAGCTGTCTAGGTGGCTGGTCTCAGATGATCCCGCAGATGAAAAAGACGGATCTGGAAGTCCTGGGCTGGCGTGGTTACACGTGGTCTGCAGTTGTGAGGCCGGTTGGACGTACTGCCAAAATCTCTAAAACAGTATTGGAGGCAGCTTATGGTAGAGAAATGAGCATTCAATTCTCTGGCAACAGCTATGGTGGACATTCCTGCAGTCAGCATGCCAATTGCACACTCCCTCAAAACAAAACTTGAGACATCTGTGGCATTGTTGTGTGACAAAACTGCACATTTTAGAGAGGTCTTTAATTGTTCGCAGCACAAGGTGCACCTGTGTAATGATCATGCTGTTTAATCAGCTTCTTGATATGCCCCACCTTTCAGGTGGATGGATTATCTTGGCAAAGGAGAAATGCTCACTAACAGCGATGTAAACAAATGTTTTGTTTCAGCTCATGAAACCAACATTTTTGTCCAATATAAGCCATTTACCAGATGCTTTTATCCAAAGCGACTTAGTCATGTGTGCATAAATGTTTTGTATGGTTGGCCCCAGCATGAATCAAACCCATAATCATGGCATTGCAAGTGCCATGCTCCACCAACTATGCTACACAGTACCATTGGTGCGAAGAACATTGAGTCACCTTCAGGTTTCGTCAGTACGTAGTACTCAATACATGTGAATATATACACACCGTCCTCTGTGAGCTGAATCACCGTCCTCTCTCTATCTAGGGAGGCTTACAACCTCCTTGTAATTAAATTCATTTGATATATGCATTGAGGGGAAGTAACTCCATTATCTCCCGCTTTGAAGTTATTTCTCTAACCCGAATGACCTCATTTACATGATGGCATATTAGAAGTGAATATAAAATGTAGGTGCAATTAACATCATAAAAGCCAATGTTTATTTTCCAATGCAGTCCTCACATTAACATTTCCTTTTTATGTCAAATTTTCTTTCTTCTATGTTTCCCCATCTAGTCCTTCATTGCTAAAATGTCTGAATTTCTAAAGAGAGAGACACAGAGTAGCACAGTAGACTATTAGAGTTATTTTCAAGTGATGTGCATAGATAGCCTGATGTTTCTGACGTTGAATTGATTCAAGTGTGATCGTCAGAAAAACAGACAAATAATTGATTGCGCTGTTACTCTTACTCCGCAGCTCTGACGCTGCACGTTTAGCTAATGAGATCTCGAGGAATTAAAGCTGCTTACAGGCTTGTTCTCCTCAACCCATCAAACTGAATGAGTGTTACTTAAAAGTGGACATTAACAGTTAAAAGGTGTGAATCACCATTTCCTCTCCCCGGTTTAGACTCAGCACGTCCAGACTAAGAGTGCCGAAACATCATAATGCTCATGGATCTGTTTGGAGATATCGATTGAGACAGTTTCAGCAGCTCTGTTATCAACAGTCCCTTTCCCTACTGTCATTGTCAGGAGTTCCCAGTCACATGTGAAGTAATTCACATGTTAGAGTAAGGTGGACATTACTGTTTCTGTACGGGTACATAGGTTGTGATGCTGTCTCATTGAGGCAGGCAGTATCAATATCCTTTATCTTTGGGTGCAGTTGCAGGCCTATAGCTTCAGTTGACAGCCCTAAGGCAATGACTTATCTGTTTTCTGAAAGTACTCTTCGTCTGACAACGCAATATGAACACTGTTTATGTTTATTTTCCGAGCTTGAGTCACTCGTTTAAAAATCACATTTTCATAAGGGCTATTTCCCAGGGTGGAGAGAGATGAAGTGTCTTTGTGACAACAAAAGGTGGATTAGGAGAAATGTCATCAATCATGCAGATAGAAAGAGAGAAACTCAAAGGTAGCTTTGCACCAGGACTGTTATTCTCTCTCTCTCGCTCGCTCTCTCTCTCTCTCTCTCTCGCTCGCTTTCTCTGTCTTTTTACAGCAAGCAAGATAAGCAGAACTAACAAAATCTTGACATATAATTACATTGATGTACGGTTTGATGAATATAGCGATGCACCCATTTATAATGCAAATGGAAGAGTGAGGAAATATAAACGCTTTGCATCTTAAATATGGAGGTATATTTTGTGATTGATTAGATTCTATTGCATTCACTCTTTCATTTTTGTGATATATCAAAACACAACACAAAAGGCATTTCCTGATCAAATGCATAAACGTCTGTTGTAATTAAGAAAGAAACCAAGCTATTCATGTTTGATCTTTTAATGTTCATGTTGAAATTGTAAAACAAATGCTGTCCCAAATTCAAAGCAAATTATGTTTTACATTTTTAAGATTGTATCTTAATCTTATCTTGTTTTATGCAACTGTTTGATCCTTTATGCAAATGTTTGTTCATTCAATACCAAACTGATTGTCCATTCAATACCAAACTGTTGGTTCATTCAATACCAAACTGATTGTCCATTCAATACCAAACTGATTGTCCATTCAATACCAAACAGTTGGTTCATTCAATACCAAACTGTTTGTCCATTAAATACCAAACTGTTTGTCCATTAAATACCAAACTGTTTGTTAATTCAGTAGCAAACGTGTTTGTTCATGCAGTACCAAACTGTTTGTTCATTCAGTACCAAACTGTTTGTCCATTAAATACCAAACTGTTTGTCCATTAAATACCAAACTGTTTGTCCATTAAATACCAAACTGTTTGTCCATTAAATACCAAACTGTTTGTCCATTAAATACCAAACTGCTTGTTCATTCAGTAGCAAACTTGTTTGTTCATTCAGTAGCAAACTTGTTTGTTCATTCAGTACCAAACTGTTTGTTCATTCAGTATCAAACTGTTTGTCCATTAAATACCAAACTGTTTGTCCATTCAATGCCAAACTGATTGTCCATTAAATACCAAACTGTTTGTCCATTCAATACCAAACTGATTGTCCATTAAATACCAAACTGATTGTCCATTAAATACCAAACTGTTTGTCCATTCAATACCAAACTGATTGTCGATTCAATACCAAACTGTTTGTTCATTCAATACAGTAACCTACCTCTTTCCTTTAATATTGCCTATATCCATGTCCTCACCAATCCGAAACGACATGATAAAACCTACACTAACATTATGCCTAGGCTTTGGCGTCGTTGTCTGTCTGACTCTTTTGTATTCGAGCCAAGAAATAAGGAGCAGAATCTGGCTCAAAGTAATGAGACACTTTGTGAATGTCTCGGAGGAAATCAGTCGGACGTACAGTACCATCAGACCCTGACATACATTGTGTCATTGATAATATTACTCACATTTAACCGAGAGACAGTATTTTTGGTCCGTCCAACTGAGATGGCTTAGCCTCCAGTTAGTTGATCATGGAATACAATTAGCAATGTCTTAGCCGACCCCCGCCGTTTCTCTTGCCCTTTATCCACAGTCTTCTAGAGGTTTCCTCTGCTACCCTGGTGCTGTTGCTGATGACTGCATTGGTTCGCCCCAGGGTGATGTAGGCTGTGCACAGCGGCCCTCGTCTTTAATAATAATAACAATAACAATAAATGTAATTTGTATGGCGCTTTTCATTACAGTGTTATCTCAAACCTTTACATAGGCAAAAATATAACCAATAATAATAAAAACAACATACATTTAGAATGAAGGCAGGTAATAACTTGACCCTAAACTTGGCCCTCAAGTCTAGCCAACCTTCTGCAATCTACTTCAATGGCCATACACCTTGTCAAAGATGGAGGAGGACAGGAAAGCGTTGAGTGATTTCCATCTGTGATATAGTGGTGTAAAAGGTGGCTAAACACTGAACACCTGAGATGACTGAGCAGTGTTCAACATAAATGTTAACGTTAGTATTGCTAACTTGCTAGCGTTTGACGTGTAAACTATGTTCACCATATCAAAATAGTGCGTAAACACTGTTTTCCCGGTTTTACACTCCACTGCATCCATCCTTCCATAAAACCTTACTTGTAATAGTGGTAGAGTGAGACCTTTAAACATTCTGACTGGGAAAGAACATCACCCCTAGAGCCATTCTGATACATAAACTATTGCTTTCACAGGGGTAAGAAAAGGATCAATCAATAGGTCTGCATAATAGATTATATGCTCAATATAAATTGCAAGTTATAGTAGTGGGAGCCACTAACGAGAGTGTTTGTGTCAGATAAAGCCATTATAGAGCCGGCCCTGCCAATAGCAATCACTTCACCTTGTCTTTGAACTACAATATGGCTGGACTTGGTGCTGAAAGTATAATGCTGCCCTACCAAGCAAAAAGGCAGTAACTGCTCATAGCATGGAACTGAGAAAAATGGCTTTTATTTACCTTGGTTTCACAGTAACTTTATGCAATTACTTTCAACATGACCCCCATTTTCTCCAAAACACAATACAATAGAGGCATGATACTTGTCCACATGATTAAGCATGTAGCCTAGTGGTTGGAGCGTTGGACTAATAACTGAAATGGTTGGAAGATCAAATCCCCGAGCTGACAAGGTAAAAATCTATCGTTATGCCCCCGAACAAGGGACTTAACCCACTGTTCCTAGGCTGTCATTGAAAATAAGAATGTTTTCTTAACTTACTTGCCTAGTGAAATAAAGCTAAAATGTATTTAATATAGCAAAAATGACATTAACTTATTTTCAACCAAATGAGCAGTTGCTGCTTTTTTGCTTGGTAGGGCAGAATACATTGTTCACTTTTTCTTCTCACCTACTTCATTGCTTCCGTTAATGAGGATGTTATATTCAAGTATTCATTTGCAATCTGAATTTCAGAAAGTACCCCCCCCCACACACACACACACTGCACGTACATGCTCACACAAATTAACTCAACACAACACAACACACGCACACCACAACAAACACACACATACAGAAGAGGTTGACTTAATGGTTGACTTAATGCAAGGGAAATGTATTTTGGAGTGGCAACTAGGCTTTTAGCAAGTACATAAACAATATTTCATATTTTAATAAGATCAGAGCGTCCCCTGAAGCCCCTTGGTGAACGTAGCCCTGGACGAGAAGGATGGAATTATCCAAGCTAATTATAACTTGTGCATGTTATTGATATCAAAGTGGCAGACCACAGAAGCTTTCCTTGAGTGCACTTCACCATTCAAATGGATTGTGTAGTTCAATGAGGAACTCTTTGCTGTCAAAAAAACTGAACCCTTGGATAAAAAAAGCTGTGCTTCCCTGGGGACTGGTGCATTGTACAGTATTCAATGGGCAGGACACTTGATAAGTTGACACACAGATCTGGCCTGAGAAGTGAATCATGAGGTACTGAACCATAACATGTTTCAGCTGCTGCTCTTCTCTCAGGGGTGAATACGACCTTTCTACATTTGAGTAGAAATCATGTGTTAGTGTATATTGGAGCAAATTGTGTCATGCACATATCTCAAGATAGGTTGAGCCCCTTTACACTTCAGACCAGAGCTGAACCAGTAGGAGAGGAGGTGATATAGGAAGGAGTGGTTGTCAATCAACGTAATACTCGGGACATCACAGCCTTGTTACAGTAACTTACTTATTTAGACTTCAATGTTTTAAATACATTTCTCATTAGACATTTTCATGAATAATCCTTGAGCCACAATGAAAAAATGTATTAACATGAGCAGAGTAAAAAAAAAGGATTGCAGGATTGATGTTGCTTAGCAACCATTAATTTGAGTTTCAAATTAAGGCTTTATTTCATTCACTTAAGCCTACTGGAAATCCTCAGACATTTATCTGCATACATCTTTGGCTCAATTAACTTAATTCCTTTTTCTACATGAAGACATGTGAGTCACATATAACTGATAACTATTGATAACATGTATTTATTTATTTTACACATTTTAATTCATTGTGGTTTTGCGTCAATATCCAATGATAATGTCCACTAATCAAAAGCCACCTTCCTTTACCGAATTGATTGAATCGGGGCTTTGTTTTGTCGCTGCAAAGTGATACGCTACCCTGTTGCGTTCTCATTTTTGCATTGTTACTGTCCCTGTCACATTGTTGCTTCAGACGCAACATCAACACAAATGTTATGAACATCTGTGATCTTCCTTTCTGCTTTTTGTTGTGTATCTTCCTTAAATTTATTCAGCGCTGATATCGGACCCGTGTTTGCACAGCTTGACTGATATGGCAAAGTGACCTACGAAACAGGAGTGGAGGGGCAATAAATCACATTGGGTCCTGAATTAATCACTCTATAGAGTACATCTTGTGCCACTGCCGTCGTCGTGCAATCACTCTCCACAAAACGCTCTCCTCATCTCAGATAGCCCTCAGACTCTGCCATCCATCTCACCGAGAGCAAAAGGGTTCCTCGTTGCACTTATTCAGAACTGGGTTAACTGTTGATGTTGTGTTTATGTGTCCGAACCTCCGGTGACAGGTAGTATACTCAGGGAAGTAAAACCAGTCCAGTTTTGAGATTAATTTAAGGATGCGGTAGGTTAGAGTTCTGCCATTTTTCTTAAAATAATGTTAGTGTCCTCTTTAAGCACCAGCTTGACTTTGAGTAGGGGTGGGTGAAGGGAGAGAGGATGGGCTGATTTATTAGATGACAGACACAGCGGGAAACCAATCAACAGTACATTGGATGTGCCAACACCAACCCTCAAGGGGCTTAAAGACATTGGAGTCAAGGACAGCAACCATCAACACAAAGACACACTTAAGACGGTCGCTACTCTCTGCCTTGTAAAAAAAAAAAAAAACATCTTTGATCATTGTACAACATTTTTCAGGGGGCAGATAGCCTGGGCAGTTTCGGTACTACATATACTGTATGTTGTATTAATGTAGTCTAGTGTAATTTGTGCCAGTGCTAGTGTTATTAGTTATATTTCCAAGACTTGCCAAACACCCGCTGTTTTCAAATTGGGGCCTGCGTATGGTGCCAGGGTGGTTAGCAACCCCTCACATTGAAATGTTTCATCTCATCAAATGAAAGAGAGGGCCCTTCCTTATGAACACATTTACTCTATTCAAAGCATAATCATCATTTCCCTGATAGAATTGACAAAATTACAAAAATGACCTGCTGCTGGCTTTAATATGTTGTGCAATACAAAGTAGGAGAAGGATAATGGCTGAGGTAAAGTTCTCTAATGCTAGATCCAAGCCTGAAACTACAAAGACCATCTCACCATTCTAAGGCACTAGTATTCCACATAATGCAGCTACCTGCTTGAAATGATATACATAACAAAAACATTCCTAGCAGTCCCGTCTTAAAAGTATAGTTCGCCCAATGTTTTTAATGACCTTACCTTGTAAGCAGTCTATGTGCAAAGTATGACAGTTATCCATGTGATGGTTTTGTTTACCTGGCACTGTTTCAAATGCTAACTTTTTATCATTTGTGGCACAAATCCAATGCAAGTCAATGGTACCTATATTATAATTTTCATGCTTCACGTCCAAATAATCTATAAGTAACTTTATTGAGTAAAAAAATCTGTTTTTGATACTTTAGGTTGATTTGGACATGAAGTGTGAAAATGCTAATATATGTACCATTGACTTGCATTGGATTTCTGCCACAAATGCTAAAATGTTAGCATTTGGAATGTTGGCCAGGAAACCTTGTCAATAGACTGCTTACCTAATAAGGATACCAAAATGTAATTGAGTAATTTGGGTGAACTATCCCTTCAAATACCATAAACTTCCATTGCCCTTACTTTACTAATTCTATGATGAAGCAAGAAAGATACCAACTTTGTTGCCGGCAGTATGAGATGAGAGAGGTGGATTTTGGTTATTTTCAGGCTACCGCCCAACACTGACATGTAAACCCCAGTAGTGAGGGAGGGGATTATATAAAACATGTTGTCTTCAGAATGTTTGTTCATCGAAGTTCTTAGAGACAACTCAAGGCGTTGGTGTCGAAACACTGCCCAATTAAATAATATTATTTGTATACCATGATGCTCTCCAGTGTCGTTTCTAGGTATAAGCGACATACGCGGCCACTTCGGGCCCCGCCCTAAGAAGTCAATTGGGATCTGAACTTAATGTTAGTTAGGAGAGTAGAATACACAATGTGAAATTTCGAAATTTGATCAGCAGTTTTTCTCTTGTTATGTCAGTCACTGACAGTCACTCAATTAGCCCATGTCAGCTAACATTTGAAAGATTGCTAGGTAAGTTAGTCTAGACAGCTATCTAAATATTGCAGTCATCATGGGCAAAGTTCCCACAGAGGGAACATTTTTATTTTTTTTAATCATCAGGGGGCCATAAACAATACCTACTAATGCTTGTACAGCCAGAAAGACAAAAATCCCACCTTTCTGGTAAAATAAGTATTATAATGTGCTGAGGTGTAGTCACTTTCAAGGAAAAAAGCTAATGTACACAGTACAGATATGACGAATCATATATAATTTGTTTTTCTATTCAACAAAAGTAGGGGAACAGGGTTTGAAATGATTGTAACTCTTTCGAAATACAGTAACAATCAAGTTATAAACAACTTACTATAATATTTCACCTTTCTTATAACTGTAAAATACATCGTAGTTAGTGACAGTACAAAATTGCCGACATTTTATACAGCTAACGGCAGAGCATTTTATGTCCAGCGTCCTATGAGCGACACACAGACGCCATTCAAATGCCTGCTGACTCATTAAAACTTCAGCTTTAAGAACGAAGTGTTTTCGTCCCTCTGTGACCAAGAGAAAGTGGTTTTGCTTCAATTCTTTGAAATTATTATAGTTTATGTTGAGAGCTCGCAATCCACCTGAGAACAGCACAGTGAGATGAGACTGCATTTGCTGCAATCACTAGAGTCTCCCATTTCATATGCTACTGTATATTGTAATCGGAGCTGCGAGGGTCACAGACAGGGGAGCTTGATCCTTTGTCTGGATAGGCCAGAAAATGTGGTGTCGCTCCCTCTGCAAATGAGGTGCCAGACTACATGTACTGCATCTCAGATAAGAGGGGAGAACGGCATGGAAAGCAGGACTGTCACGGAGTGTGCAGCAATTGATGTGGCGTCGTTCAAAGTATGCTTCGTACACAAAAATGTTGGAACCAATACAGAAATGCTCAAAGTCCCCTAAATAGGGGTCTTAATTTGCTACCTGCTTCAGATAGGACTATGCATATTAATTCAGGTTAACCATTAACTCAGGCTGTATCACATCCGGCCGTGATTGGGAGTCCCATAGGGCGGAGCACAATTGGTCCAGCGTCATCCGGGTTTGGCCAGGGTAGGCCGTCATTATAAATAAGCATTTGTTAACTGACTTGCCTAGTTAAATTAAAAAAAAAATGTTTTTAAATAACACTCGACATAAGACTTTGATTACAAGTGGAGATTTATTTTGGTCCCCTTTTCTTTCATGTTCTTCTCTCATCTCCCCAATTTCATCTTCTTTCCAATTTCTCAATGTTTTGATTGATGTTGGTTGATTGCAAAAAAGTGAGAGAACGGAAATACCATTCATCATAATTGTCACGTTTGTAAGAAGAGATTCAGGAGACAGGAGCAGGAATGCGTAATATGGGTTTTTATTTCACCCAAATTACTGCGTGCGAACAGACACTATACAAAAACAGGGGGTTGAAACCCAAACAAAAGAGCGAGGAGTACCTTGAATAAATGGCATGCGCACAATGATTAACACACGGGATGACTCCCGTAATCATCTGCGAACTCCACATCACACAGCACAGTTACTCACTCGCACCAACGGACATTGTAACAATAAACAACAGCCCAATGGAAACCAAAGGGCACACTTATACAAGTACTAATCAGTGGCAATAGGGGACAGGTGTGCATAATGACAGTTCTGGAGGGATCCTGACAATACGCGGCCTACACCGGCTTCGAGGGCGATCACTGGAACGCAGTGCGGTTAATCAGGACCTGATGCAGCTGCCAAAGTTGCGTCGTTGGACCGGCCAGTTGCCGCTGCCGAAGTTGCAGCGGTGTCGGATGGACCAGTTGCAGTGGCGTCGGATGGACCGGTTGTGAAGGCTTCGGACGGGCCAGTTGCAGCTGCTGAAGTTGTGGCGGTGCTGGACAGACCAGTCGTAGCATTGATGGACAGGCCATTCCCGCTGTCTTCCTTAATGGTCGATTATTCTGTCACGTTGGTATGAAGAGAGTCTGGAGACAGGCGCAGGAATGTGTAACATGGGTTTTTATTTCACCCAAATTACGGTGTGCCATGTAAAGGCACGGGGACGAAGACCAAACAAACACTATACAAAAACACAGGGTTGAAACCCAAACAAAAGAGCGAGGAGTATCTCGAATAAATAACACACGCGCACAATGATTAACACGATTACCTAGGGCGGCAGGTAGCCTAGTGGTTAGAGCGTTGGACTAGTAACCGAAAAGTTGTACACAATGATTAACATGATTACCTGGGGTGGCAGGTAGCCTAGTGGTTAGAGATTTGCACAAATAACCGAAAGGTTGCAAGATCAAATCCCTGAGCTGACAAGGTCAAATCTGTTGTTCTGCCCCTGAACAAGGCAGTTAGCCCACTGTTCTTAGGCTGTCATTGAAAACAAGAATTTGTTCTTGACTGACTTGTTTTTAACTGATTTAAAAATAAAAACACACAGGATGAGACCTGTAATCATCTGCACAATCCACAATGGCGTCAAAGCACACGCACCAACGGACATTGTAACAATAATCGACAGCCCACTTATGCAAGTACTAATCAGTGGGAATAGGGGACAGGTGCGCGTAATGGAAGTTCCGGAGGGATCCATGACAATAATAAGTTGTTTCTCTTGTGACCTTTGACCTGTTAGCTACCAGAGCTCAAATTACCTTTAAGATCAAATGGATCCATCAGAGATCAAACTGATTGTACCGATCAATATTTGTTTCCTAAAGAAATAGTGCCATAGTTCTCCTCAACCTAAACTGAGATAGCTTGTTAAGAAATCTACCAAGAAACCCCCATCACAGTAGAATACATTTTTGGATTGTCTTTCAGTAACAGGCTACTGGCCATCTACAATCAATTCAATTAAATTACCTTGATCCCTAAGGGAGAAGAGTAAGCAGCCATATACCTTATATTAGGAATATGTGTTTATCTGTTTCAATTAACTGTTTTATCTGCTAGTATAGATGAGATACATACTTCATTTTGAAGTCTCCCAGTGCTTTGTTATATACATTTTGATGGGATCAATTAGTTGAAAGGCATATACTTCATTAACTGTGGCATGGATACAGTAAGCTTTCACCCCCAATAATTCTGCTGCCATTTTAAGGTGAAATGAATATTGACTCTGACTACTATATTTCCGTGAGAAATAACTCTGACAAAACATTCACACAAAACATCTCAGATTTGATTGATGAATTTTGAACAAATGAAACCACGAGCTACCTACAATGCCTAGTGAAAGTCTGCACACAAATTGCACAGTTTTCACATTTTGCTGCCTTAAAATTAAATCTAAAAACAGATGACATTAGATTTCTTTAGAAAACCTGACCAAATTGATAAAAAATAGGATGTCTTGATTGCATGTCTTCACACCACCCCAGCTATCACAGAGTTAATACTTAGTGGAACCAACTTTCTACCAACTTTGCAGGGAAACATTCAGTGATGTCCAACTTTCTACCAACTTTGCAGGAAACATACAGTGATGTCCAAAATGATTGACATCTTTGATAAAGATGAGCAAAAATGATCGTATAAAATACATAAAATACTCAAATAAGTTTGGAAATTATCATTATTATTATTATTTTCATGTAATTTGACTAAAGCACCGGTTCCAATCTAAGTGCCAATGCCATTTAGCAAAGTCCAGGCATTTGCATTTATTGGGATTTTCAAACAAATTTAAGTCAGTACTGAGAATAGACCACTCAGTGTGTCTTTGGCATAAACAATTTTATAATTGTCTCTCTGAAAAATAAGTCTTTCCCAGGTTTAGATTTTCAGAAGACTGAGGCCGGTTTTCCTTCCTTTTAACCTGGGCTTTGCTACTTTCATATTTTGTTTGATCCTGACAAACTCCCCAGTCCCTGCCAATGACAAGCATACCCATAACATGATGCTGCCACCACAATACTTGAAAATACAAAGGGTTTCACTCTGTGTTGTGTTCTATTGGATTTGACCCAAAGCTGTAGTTTTTAATTTAGGCCAAAAGTTCATGTTTTTTCTGTGTTTTCTTGCAATCTTACTGAACGGCCTTGTTGCAAATCAAATGCATGATTTGGAGTGGATTTTTTAACACAGGCGTCCTCCTTTCACTTTTTCAAACAAGCCAGTAATGTGGAGTGAATGCAATGTTGTTGATCCCTTTGTATTTTCAAGTATTGTGGTGGCAGCATCATGTTATGGGTATTCTTGTCACCGGTAGGGACTGGGGATTTTGTTAGGATCAAAAGATATGAAAGGAGCCTAAACCTAACCTTGGGAATGAGTGTAATTTTTTCACGTGAGAATTACACAAATTGTAATGCCAAAAACACCAGAATGGCTTCCCAAGAAGTGTTAAGTGTTCCTAAAAGGTCGGGTTTCTGTCCTGATTTAAATCGCTTTAAAAAAATCGGAGACAAGTTTTGAGGATTGCTGTCCGTCAATGATTACCAACCAAATGTGTTGTGCTGGTAGAATCGTATTCAAAATGACTCACAGCTGTAATGGCTGACAAAGATGCTTCCACCAAGTTTTAACTCTGGGGTGTGAAGACATATTCAATGAATACATCCTCATTTTGTATTATTAGTAATTTGAGAAATGTTCTATAATTTTTCTTTCACTTTGAAAATGTGGATTAGGTTGTATAGATCGATAGGGATTTTTTTTAATTGAATCCATTTTTATGTCATTTTAAGGCAGCAAAATGTAAACACTATGCAAGGGGTGTGTAGACTTCCACTAGTGACTGTATCTTAAAGGCTGAGTGTCACGGCTGTCTAAAGGATCGGACCAAAGTGCAGCGTGGTTGTAGTTCCACATTTGATTAAATCCGTGAAACTTTGCAAAGCATAAAATAACTGAATTTACACAACAACAAACCGTGACGCAGAGAGAAACAAACACTACTCAAAATAGAAATCACCCACAAAACCCAGGAAGAAAAACCCCTACTTAAATATGATCTCGAATCAGAGGTAATGAGAACCAGCTGCCTCCAATTGGAGATCAACCCCAAAAAACAACATAGAAATAGAAAAACCAAACCTAAACATAGAAATAGAAAACATAGAAGAACACAAAACACCCCCTGTCACGCCCTGACCTACTCTACCATAGAAAATCACATCTTACTATGGTCAGGACATGACAGTACTCCCCCCCAAAGGTGCAGACACCGAATGCACCTAAAACAAAAGAAACCACAAAACAAAAGGGATGGTAGGGAGGGTGATAATTGTCTATGGCGGCTCAAATGCAGTCCACATAACCTTAACCTCCAGCAGAGGAGGCGGCTCCGATTCAGGGCGTACGCCCCGCTCCACCCGCTGATCCTTCTGCTTTATTACCACCTGACCGTGGATCGTCATCGAAAGAACCGGACTGTAGATCATTGCTGGAGGTTCTGGGCTGCAAGACATCGCTGGAGGCTCCGGGCTGCAGGCTGCCGCTGGAGGCTCCGGACTGGGGAGCGTCGCTGGAGGCTCCGGACTGGGGGGACTGGGGAGCGTCGCTGGAGGCTCCGGACTGGGGAGCGTCGCTGGAGGCTCCGGACTGGGGAGCGTCTCAGGAGGCTCCGGACTGGGGAGCGTCGCTGGAGGCTCTGGACTGGGGACCGTCTCAAGAGGTTCCGGACTGGGGACCGTCTCAGGAGGTTCCGGACTGGGGACCGTCGCTGCAGGCTCCGTGCCATGGATCATCACTACAGGTTCCGCTCCATGGATCATCACTGGAGGCTCCGGGCCATGGATTATCACTGGAGGCTCCGGGCCATGGATTATCACTGGAGGCTCCGGGCCATGGATTATCACTGGAGGCTTCATGCCATGGATCATCACTACAGGCTCCGGGCCATGGATTATCACTGGAGGCTTCTTTCGTGGAGCTGGAATAGGTCTCACCGGACTAGAGAACGTCGCTGAGAATTCTGGACTAGGGAACGTCCCTGGAGGCCGGGTGTGCGGAGCAGCCACAGGGTATACTGGGACGTGGAGGTGCACTGGAAGTCTGGAGCTTATGGCTGGCACAACCTGTCCTGGCTGGATAACCTCCGTAGCCCGACAAGCGTGAGGCGTTGTGACAGGTCGCACAGGTTTGTGTTGGCGAACTGGGGTTACCGAGTGTAAAGCTGGCGCAGGATAACCTGGACCGAGAAGACGCACCGGAGACCAGGAACGCTGAGCAGGCATACTCCTTCCTGGCTCAATGCCAACTCTAGCACGGCACCTGTGAGGAGCTTGCACCGAGCACACCGGGCTGTAGCTGCACACTGGCGACACAGTGCGTATCTCAGCATAACATGGTGCTTGCTCGATCACTCGCCCCCGCAGTAAGCACGGGGAGTTGGCTCAGGTCTCCAACCTGACTCCGCTTTAGTACAAGTGCAGTGCTAAAAAAGACACCACCTGTTTCGAGAGCCCGGCTCAATTGAAGCAGACAGTGTTGGTATTTCAGCCAGTCATCTTCCCTGGAGGAAATTGCTAGGCAGAGATATTCACTGAAGCCCAGTGCACCGAGTCAATTACCTTATTGGGTTAGGCGTCGTAATGGCCTCTGAAGGACAATAGAAATTAGGCGGTACACATACACGGAGGTGGGTTGGAACAATCGGTAAATTATTGTAGCATTAGGTTGCCCTGCCCTCCCTTTTAATCCACTTCTAAAACATGAGGAAAATGCAATGTGTCGATCTCACTCCCTCCCTTGCCTTCATTCCGAGCCAGTGGCGATGAATGAACTAGCCATGTCCATTAATGTCACATAATGACGTACGTCCGCTGGCCCCCTGTATAGCCTCTGCTAGCAGGGATCCCTGGGATGAGTCACCAGTAAAGTGAGGGTCATTTATGAATGTAAGACGAGGACGGGAAAGTTGGAGGATAATAAATATGCATCGATAATGAGGCTTATTTTCCCTCCCAACAAGTCTTTGTGAATGGCTGTGTTCTCATCCTCAACGATTTCAACTGATCATATCTGCTTTGGATCATGAACAACTATGGAAATAGGTTATGACTCTAAAGAGTCATATAATGTCACCACAGTTGAACAGAATCCTCTTTTACAAATATGATAGAGGATCATGTTTTCTAAAAGTGCATGCCAGTGTTTTATAGATTATGAAGTGGTTTTGTAATGTGGTTTTTGTAATGTGCCATTTTTGCCTGTGGCAAAGCGATGATCGTCTTCTCTTTTTCTAATTCCCATCAAATTGCACTATATTACCTCAATTCAGAGACGGCAAATGTCTGTGAGCATTTCATTCCATTTCACACTGTTTATTTCATCAGTGATAGAGAAGAAAAAAAATGTTCTACCCATTGAGCTTGGGGGGCTTTCGACTGTTTGGAAAATCCATCTTGATGACAAAGTATTGAACATGGACTGTGGGGAAGATCAGTAAGCACATTCATTTTGTTTGAGTGAAACTATTTAGGGTTACTAAAGAATATTCAAACAAAGTAAACTTAATGAGTTCTTTTATACTTTTGACAAGGTTCCAAGAGTTCATTATTGATGAACTGTATGAAAGGAGAGGTTAGATAGGTTAGCACAATTATGTGAAGTCATATTGTACAGCATGTATGCACGTACACCATAACTATTCAACACTTGACGTTAATTATGGTGCTCCACAATGTGTTGAAAGACCTGTGCAACCATAATGGTTCACAGAGTCAAGACTTTCTGGAAGAAATGAATTACTGGTGTAGTGTAATTTTCAGTAAAAATTGAGTGAAACCATAGACCTTCACAGGAATAATAAAGCCATACAGTGCCTTCAGAAGGTATTCACAACCCTTGACTTTTTCCACATTTCGTTGTTTTACAGCCTGAATGTAAAATTGATTAAATTGAGATGTTGTGTCACTGGCCTACATACACACAGTGGAATTATGTGTAACGGTCGTCGTAGGAAGTGGACCAAGGCGCAGCGGGTTGAGTGCTCATTATAACTTTATTTAGAACACTTACTAAACAAAACAAGAAAACGAACGGACAACAAACAGTAATGCAGGCTATACACAGCTATGCACAAACAACCTCCCACAATTCCCATAACAAACACACCCCTATACATAGGACCTTCAATCAGAGGCAACGAGGAACAGCTGCCTCCAATTGAAGGCCCAATCCCAATTAACTAAACATAGAACTAAACACCCTAGATCTAACATAGAAATACACTAACATAGAACCTAACCAAAAACCCCGGACTAATCTAAACAAACACCCCTCTACAAAACACATATATCAACAAACCCCGAACCACATAAAACAAACACCCCCTGCCATGTCCTGACCAAACTATAATAAAAAAGAACCCCTTTACTGGTCAGGACGTGACAGTACCCCCCCCAAAGGTGCAGACCCCGGATGCACCTCACAAAAAAATATCTACAAAAATAAACCCCTCAAACTAAAGGGAGGGAAGGGAGGGTGGCTGCCGTCAACGACAGTTCCCGTGCTACACCCCCCCTGCCCAAACCTCCTACTGTGGAGGTGGCTCAGGCTCTGGCCTTAGTCCCCCACCTAACCAGTCCACCCCTGCTGAATACCTCGGCCTGAAGCGCTTCACTGTAGACCTTGGACTGTAGGGCGACTCTGGGAGCTCCGGACTGTAGGGCGACTCTGGGAGCTCCGGACTGCGGGCCGTCTCACTCGGCTCCGGACTGCGGGCCGTCTCACTCGGCTCCGGACCGCGGGCCGTCTCACTCGGCTCCGGACCGCGGGCCGTCTCACTCGGCTCCGGACCGCGGGCCGTCTCACTCGGTTCCGGACTGCGGGCCGTCTCACTCGGTTCCGGACTGCGGGCCGTCTCACTCGGTTCCGGACTGCGGGCCGTCTCTCTTGGATTCGGACTGTGGGCCGTCTCTCTTGGTTCCGGACTGTGGACCCTCTCTCTACGGGGCACTGTCGCCGGAAGCTCTGGACGAGGCACTGTTGCCGGACACTCTGGATGAGGCACTGTTGCTGGAAGGCCTGATGCGTGGGGCTGGCTTAGGACGCGCCAGACTAAGGACACGCACCACAGGTCTAGTACGAGGAGCAGGGACAGGACGAGCTGGACTGGGCTGACGCACTGGAGGCCTGGTGCGTGGGGTGGTAGTGGAGGTACCAGACTGGAGACACGCACCCCAAGGCTAGTGCGAGGAGCAGGAACAGGATGAGTTGGACTGGGCTGACGCACTGGAAGCCTGGTGCGTGGGGCTGGTATTGGAGGTACCAGACTGGAGACATGCACCTCAGGGCTAGTGCAAGGAGCAGGAATAGGACGAGTTGGACTGGGCTGACACACTGGAAGCCTGGTGCGTGGGACTGGCTTTGGATACGCCAGACTGGATACACGCACCTCAGGGCTAGTGCGAGGAGCAGGAACAGGACGAGTTGGACTGGGCTGACGCACTGGAGGCCTGGTGCGTGGTGCTGGCTTAGGATGTGCCAGACTGGAAACACGCACCTCAGGGCTAGTGCGAGGAGCGGGAAAAGGATACACTGGGCCGTGAAGGCGCACTGGCGGTCTCGAGTGCAGTACTGGCACCACCCTTACTGGCTGGATTCCCGCTTCTCCCTGGTAAATGCGGGGCGCTGGCACTGTGCACACTGGCCTGTGAATGCTTGGCCTCGACGCCGTGCGCATCACTCCATAGCACGGGACCTGACCAGTAATAGGCTGCCTCCGATAAGCACGGGGAGTTGGCTTGGGGCTTAACCCTGGCTCTGCCAAACTACCCGTGTGCCCCCCCAAAAAATTATTGGGGCTGCCTCTCAGGCTTAAATGCCAATCGTGTACCCATATAACAGTCCCGGTCTTCGCTCCACCTTTGCCGTTCCTCCCTTGCTGTCTCCACCTGTCTCCATGGCAGGGTCTTGTCCCCTGCCATTATCTCCTCCCATGTCCAAGATGTCCTCCACTCCCTTCTCTCCCTGGCCCAGGATCCTTCCTCCTCCTGGGCCCGCTGCTTGGTCCGTTGGTGGTGGGAGGTTCTGTAACGGTCGTCGTAGGAAGTGGACCAAGGTGCAGTGGGTTGAGTGCTCATTATAACTTTATTTAGAACCCTTACTAAACAAATGAAGAAAACGAACGGACGACAAACAGTAATGCAGGCTATACACAGCTATGTACAAACAACCTCCCACAATTCCCATAACAAACACACCCCTATACATAGGACCTTCAATCAGAGGCAACGAGGAACAGCTGCCTCCAATTGAAGGCCCAATCCCAATTAACTAAACATAGAACTAAACACCCTAGATCGAACATAGAAATACACAACATAGAACCTAACCAAAAACCCCGGACTAATCTAAACAAACACCCCTCTACAAAACACATATATCAACAAACCCCGAACCACATAAAATATACACCCCCTGCCACGTCCTGACCAAGCTATAATAACAAATAACCCCTTTACTGGTCAGGACGTGACATTAAGTTTGTATATTTTTTTAACAAATTAATAAAAAATGATGTGTCATAAAGTATTCAACACCATTGTTATGGCAAGCCTAAATACATTTAGGAGTGAAAATGTCACATGATAAATTACATGGACTCACTCTGTGTGCAATAATAGTGTTTAAAATGTTTTTTTAATGACTACCTCATCTCTGTACCCAACACATATAATTACAGAGGTTCCTCCTTTAAAAGTTGCATCATACTGCAGCACACCTTGCAGGCTGCTGCAGAATTCTATGGTACGTTATTTAATTGTCAGCCATTTTTACCATTAATGCCAGTTAGTGCTACTTTGACCACCAGAGGGCATCTTTGAGAATCATTTGATAGTCTTCAATATTGCCATTACTAGAGAATTTACAACCTTTTTTGTAAGAACATAGTATATGGGATTGATTTTAAGAAATGTAGCTTAATTAATTTGATTAATATTATGGCGTTTCTATTCCAAGAAAAACAAAAACAAAACTCTCAGGGTTTCCATTAGGATGGAGGTTACAGTACTAAGAGCATAGAAGGATTGGAGGATTCTAAATTAATATCTAAGGGATATAACATTTCCACACCCTAATTATAGTGTAACCAATACCCAATTGGAGATTCAGTGAAAATAAAAATCAAATCGATTTATCAAGACCAGTCCCCATGTTTGTCTCAGAGCAGTGTGAAACAATGCTGAAGTAGTTATTGCTTCAAATCGTATTGCTTCTATCTTCAATATGCTTTTTAAATAAATAAGACCTACACCACTTTTAACAGGATATTACTCAACACTAGTAAGACTCATTTCGCCTACGGTAGGCCTACAGTATATAAAAAATATATACATTTTTTTCAATGACTCGACTCTCCGCCAATAATTACATTTAGAGGATTGGAGGATTCTAAATTAATATCTAAGAGGCATTTTTCATTAGGGCAAACCGGACCTGTGAGAATATCTACGTTTTTTTATATCATTCTAAGTTAATTAATAACAATAATAATAATCGATTTGTTAAAAAATGTAAACATTTTCGGAGATAATTTAGTTTCCATTTAACCTAGAGTGAGCGAGAAAAAGGCTTTTCTAGAGACATTCTCACTCATTTGTAAATAAAGACAGTTTGTTATTTAGAATTATTTATTTATGGAGTAACCAAAAGCCACCAAGGGTCTCGCTGTGTCGGCCGGCACGGGTATCGAACCAGCATCTGTAGCAACGCAGTTTGCACTGCGATGCAGTGTCTTAGACCGCTGCACCACTTGGGAGGCCTCATCCACAAAGTTTTTAATGCTGATCAATAGCCTTGCACAAAGTATCAAAATATGGTGGTATTGGTAAAGGTATAATGTCCTGCTAATAACCCATAATGGGCTATTATAATACTGTACATGGTGTCCAGGTCAGGATAAACAAAACATTTCATTATTAAAGACCATGGTGCTTGCCTACGGAGCTGTGAGGGGAACGGCACCTCCGTACCTTCAGGCTCTGATCAGGCCCTACACCCAAACAAGGGCACTGCGTTCATCCACCTCTGGCCTGCTCGCCTCCCTACCTCTGAGGAAGCACAGTTCCCGCTCGGCCCAGTCAAAACTGTTCGCCGCTCTGGCACCCCAATGGTGGAACAATCTCCCTCACGATGCCAGGACAGCGGAGTCAATCACCACCTTCCGGAGACACCTGAAACCCCACCTCTTTAAGGAATACCTGGGATAGGATAAAGTAATCCTTCTAACCCCCCCCCTTAAAAGATTTAGATGCACTATTGTAAAGTGGTTGTTCTACTGGATATTATAGGTGAATGCACCAATTTGTAAGTCGCTCTGGATAAGAGCGTCTGCTAAATGACTTAAATGTAATGTTAAATGTAAGACTATCAGAAAGAATGTTGGTACTTATTTATTTTGATCCAAAGCCATGAATGAGTGAGTCACTCAGCTTTATGTACAGTTGAAGTCGGAAATGTACATACACTTAGGTTGGAGTCATTAAAACTCGTTTTTCAACCAATCCACAAATTTCTTGTTAACAAACTATAGTTTTGGCAAGTCGGTTAGGACATCTACTTTGTGCATGTCACAAGTAATTTTTCCAACCATTGTTTACAGACAGATTATTTCACTTATAATTCACTGTATCACAATTCCAGTGGGTCAGAAGTTTGTCACTGCTTCAAAACCGGCATAAAAAGCCAGACTACGGTTTGCAACTGCAAATGGGGACAAAGTTCGTATTTTTTGGTAAATGTCCTCTGGTCTGATGAAACAAAAATAGGACTGTTTTGCCATAATGACCTTCATTATGTTTGGAGGAAAAAGGGGGAGGATTGCAAGCCGAAGAACATCATCCCAACCATGAAGCACAGGGGTGGCAGCATCATGTTGTGGGGGTGCTTTGCTACAGGAGGGACTGGTGCACTTCACAAAATAGATGGCTCCACGAGGAAGGAAAATTATGTGGATATATTGAAGCAACATCTCAAGATATCAGTCAGGAAGTTAAAGCTTGGTCACAAATGGGTCTTCCAAATGGACAATGACCCCAAGCATACTTCCAAAGTTGTGGCAAAATGGCTTAAGGACAACAAAGTCAAGGTATTGGAGTGGCCATCACAAAGCCCTGACCTCAATCCTATAGAAAAATTGTGGGCTGAACTGAAAAAGTATTTGCGAGCAAGGAGGCCTACAAACCTGACTCAGTTACACCAACTCTGTCAGGAGGAATGGGCCAAAATTCACCCAACTTATGTGGGAAGCTTGTGGAAGGCTACCTGAAACGTTTGACCCTAGTTAAACAATTTAAAGGCAATGCTACCATATGCTAATTGAGTGTATGTAAACTTCTGACCCACTGGGAATGTGATTAAAAACATAAAAGCTGAAATAAATAATTTTCTCTACTATTATTCTGACATTTCACATTCTTAAAATAAAGTGGTGATTCTAACTGACCTAAGACAGGCAATTTTTACTAGGATTAAATGTCAGGAATTGTGAAAAACTGAGTTTAAATGTATTTGGCTAAGGTGTATGTAAACTTCCGACTTCAACTGTAGGTGCCACTGTATGACTGTGCCATCAACTTGGTTATGTATAGAGATGTTTAGGAGATTATTTTGTTTTAAATAAAATGAAAGTGAGCGATTGTAATCTAAATAAAGACCAAAATAAAATTTGTAAAGGCCAAAACATTTATTTCTGTTTTTAGAGGGAGAGAAACAAAGGGCCAATTGTGCTCTTCCCTATGGGACTCCAAATCACGGTCGGATGTGATACATAATAATAATATTAATAATACTTGTTCCCCCTTCCAAATGTTAAAGGTTCCAATTGATAAATGCTTTTTTATCAATTAGGATTTTTGAGTTTCACCACAACATTTGTTGTATTATTTGTTTTGTCTTTTTTGGTGGATTAAACTGAAATTGCAACCAATCATGACCGGTTGTGATACAGCCAACCTAACTAAGAAATGCATTTGACAATAGAATTCTCCCCCTACACTCCTTCTGGGCAAGTCTATTGTCCTGCTAATAGCCATTATGGCGCTGTACAACGTGACCGTGTGTGTTTGAAAGAGTATTTTCCAGTAAGCAACAATTTGTTTACCTTCGTTAGCCTACATTGTTCCAATATTTCTGTCATTCAGTGATATTTATTCCAGTCGTAATTCGTTATGGCTCCATAAGGAAATAAACATCTGCATTTTGAAAGAGTATATTTGTCATTATTTTATAAATGAAAGCATAAAGATGCTGATGAAGAAATACAGTACTATGCAGTATATGCTTTATCCAACATTTTGCGTTTGCATGAGGTCGCCCACACACACTTTAAACATTTGGATAATAAAGCATTGAAAGCATTTTGAAGATAGATCCCGGCTGCATTTGTTTGTTAAGCTACTGTGCAGTCTGACAATTAAACATAGCCTACAGTACATACTGTAGTAGACATGCTAAAGTGCCTAATTCCTTACATAAGGGAGAGCAGGCCATGTCCAGATTTTCTCGGTGACCTCAAGTACTCATTAACTCTGTCTTTAACTTCTCTAGGTTAGGGGGCAGTATTTTGACGTCCGGATGAAAGGCGTGCCCAAATTAAACTGCTTGCTACTCAGGCTCAGAAGGTAGGATATGCATATTATTAGTAGATTTGAATAGAAAGCACTCTGAAGTTTCTAAAACGGTTTGAATGATGTCTGTGAGTATAACAGAACTCATATGGCAGGCAAAAACCTGAGAAAAATCCAACCAGGAAGTGTGAGGGTTGTAGTTTTTCAAATGATTCCCTATCCAGCATACAGTGACTTAGGGTTCATTTTGCACTTCCTAAGGATTCCACTAGATGTCAACAGTCTTTAGAACGTTGTTTAATGCTTCTACTGTGAATATGGAGCAAACAAGAGGGCCTGGAAGTTGATGAGTGAGAAAATGACATGAGCTCAGAAGCGCGCGCTCACGTGAGAGTTAGCTGTGTTCCTTTTCTTTTCTGAAGACATTGGAATTGTCCGGTTGGAATATTACTGAAGATTTATGTTAAAAACGTCCTAAAGATTGATGCTATACATCGTTTGACATATTTCTACGAACGTAAATATGACTTTTTTTTACTTTTCATCGTGACATTTGCGTGCGCTTCCTGCTTTGGAGTAGTGGACTGAACGAGCGAACAAAAGGAGGTATATAAATGATGGACTTTATCGAACAAAACAAACATTTATTGTGGACCTGGGATTTCTGGGAGTGCATTCTGATGAAAATCATCAAAAGTAAGTGAATATTTATAATATTATTTCTGAGTTTTGTTGACTCCACAAAATGGCGGGTTTGGTTTCGTGTCTGAACGCTGTACTCAGATTATTGCAAAGTTTGCTTTCGCTGTAAAGTTTTTTTGAAATCGGATAAAGCGGTTGCATTAAGGAGAAGTGTAGCTATCATTCTTTGAATAACAGTTTAATATGTTATCAACGTTTATGATGAGTTTTTCTGTAAATTCATGTACTCATTCACTGGATGTTTTGGGAGGCAAAACATTTCTGAACATTACACGCCAATGTAAAATGTTTTTTTTTGGATATAAATATGAACTTTATCGAGCAAAACATACATGTATTGTGTAACATGAAGTCCTATGAGTGCCATCTGATGAAGATCATCAAAGGTTAGTGATTAATTTGAGCTGTATTTCTGGTTTTTGTGACGCTTCTCCTTGCTTGGAAAATGGCTGTGTGGTTTTTCTTGTTAGGTGCTGTCCTAACATAATCTAATGTTATGCTTTAGCCGTGAAGCCTTTTTGAAATCGGACAATGTGGTTGGATTAACCTCTTATAATAACGAGAAGTGTATCTTTAAAATGGGATATAATAGTTGTATGTTTGAGAAATTTGAATTATGAGATTTTTGTTGTTTTGAATTTGGCGCCCTGCTATTTCACTGGCTGTTGAATATAGCGTCCCACATACCCCAGAGAAGTTAATGTTTTTTCGGGTTGCATCAGTCATGGACAGAAACTTCTGAGACACAGTATTAACGATGAACACCGGAGGTTCACGGCATTCTGTGCCCACTCGTGGTATCTCTCTTCGGTTACACATCCTTGGAATAGCAGAACAGCATAACAGTCCGGACGGCCCCTGCTGAGCAGTTGGTCAAGTTCTGTTGTCAGATGAGGAATGGAAATGTCAGGGTGAACCGACGACCTCAGCAAAACTAACCGCTTTCTTGGCAACCATGCGTTTTTCAGTGCGGCCCGTTGTCCAGCCCTTTCTCCACTGATCTCCACGGATGGTTGTCGGCATGGTTGTATTCTCTGCAAAACACATTCACGTTTATAGTACACAATAAAAATAAAAACATTTTTATTTAACCTTTATTTAATTATCGATTTTATTACACAGTATGCCTACACATTGATAGGCTATTCAATTTTGTTTAAAGAAATTGCACCAAAACCAAAATACCTTAAGTTTTGGTGATCCTCTAAGGCTCGGCTCATTTTCAAGTCTTCTGGTGGTTATGGTCTGAACCCTGGAATGGGTAGGACCATAGAAAGAAGCTGGCTTGATGAAAGCGATGTCCATTTCGTCGGTTCTCTTTGGTGTCAATGTCATTTTTTTAGATAAACAGCTTGTTTTTTATGGTAACTGTGTTAAGGGTGGAGTTTGGGGCGGGATGAGGTGTACTGGAAAGGTACTACAGTACGCCTCACAAGTCCTCAACTGGTAGCTTCATTAAATAGTACCCGCAAAACACCAGTCTCAACGTTAACAGTGAAGAGGCGCCTCCAGGATGCTGGCCTTCTAGGCAGAGTTCCTCTGTCCAGTATCTGTGTTCTTTTGCCCATCTTAATCTTTTAATTTTATTTCTTTGCAACTCTGCCTAGAAGGCCCACTCCTCTTTCGATTCTGGTTACAGCCAGTTACCACTGTTCTGTGAAGGGAGTAGTAGACAGCGTTCTATGAGATCTTCAGTTTCTTGGCAATTTCTCGCATGGAATAGCCTTCATTTCTCAGAACAAGAATAGACTGACAAGTTTCAGAAGAAAGTACTTTGGTTCTGGCCATTTTGACCCTGTAATCAAACCCACAAATGCTGATGCTCCAGATTCTCAACTAGTCTAAAGAAGGCCAATTTAAATGCTTCTTTGATCAGCACAACAGTTTTCAGCTGTGCTAACATAATTGCAAAAGGGTTTTCTAATGATCAATTAGCCTTTTAAAATGATAAACTTGGATTAGCTAACACAATGTGCCATTGGAACACAGGAGTGATGGTTGCTGATAATGGGCCTCTGTACGTCTATGTCGATATTCTATAAAAAATCTGCCGTTTCCAGAGACAATAGTCATTTCCAACATTAAAACTTCTTAAGGATCCGCCCTTTTTTAAAGTTTAGCCTAAAATGACATACACAAATCTAACTGCCTGTAGCTCAGGCCCTGAAGCAATGGATATGCATATTCTTGTTACCATTTGAAAGGAAACACTTTGAAGTTTGTGGAAATGTGAAAGGAATTTAGAAGAATATAACACAATAGATATGGTAAAAGATAGTACAAATAAAAAACCAACCATTAATTTGTATTTTTTATACCATCCAGCCCAGCTGCAATTTTGATTTTGGCCACTAGATGGCAGCAGCGTATTTGCAAAGTGTTAGACTGATCCAATGAACCATTGTATTTCTGTTCAAAATGTTGTATCAAGACTGCCCAAATATGCCTAATTTGTTTCTTAATAACTTTTCATGTTCAAAACTGTGCATTCTCATCAAACAATAGCATGGTATTCTTTCGCTGTAATAGCTACTGTAAATTGGACAGTGCAGTTAGATTAACAAGAATTTAAGCCTTCTGCCAATATCAGATATGTCTATGTCCTGGGAAATTTAACAATGTCTACACTGTATTTCTGATCAATTTGATGTTATTTTAATGGACAAAATATTTGCTTTTCTTTCAAAAACAAGGACACTTCTATGTGACCCCCAGACTTTTGAACGATAGTTTATCACAGTCTGCTACCCTTGTGAAAAACAGGGGTAATAATATATCTGTGAGAATATCTAAGAGGCTTTTATATAATTCTAAATTCATTAATATTAGTAATAGTTTGTTTCAAAAAGAATGATATTTTGGAGATGATTTTGTTTTCAAATAACGTAAAGTGAGTGAGAAAAGGGCCGTTCTTGAACATGAGGTGAAACATTGTTGCTAATTTGTAAATAAAGCCAGTTTGTTATGTAGAATTATTTATTTACGTTTTTAGAAGGAGAGAAATCAAATGCCTACCATCACCTCCTTGGTCTCTTGGTCAGTACAGGTATTGAACCAGCATCTCTAGCAACACAGTTTGCACCATGATGCAGTGTCTTAGACTGCTGCGCCACTCGGGTGCTGTACAAAGGGACCAGTCGGGAGTAGGCTACAGTTCTACAGTAAGAGCAAAATAATCCTAACATTTCCGCACCCTAAATGTAGTCTAAGATTCTCTTAGAATAAAAACCTTAGCGTAACAACAGTAAGTAATACTGACGAGTAGTAACAAAATAATAGGTGTATTTTTCCAGGTGTGCGCTGCAGGACAGAGGAATAGCAATTCTTATACTATTGTTCTACATTCAATCACCTTCATCATTCAGTTAATTGAAATTACAAAACTTGTAGATGAGCAACCACTGTATCTGTAAGATCTCTCAGTGGAGCAGTGGTTTCAAACACAAATTCAACCACAAAGACCAGGGAGGTTTTCCAATGCCTTTTTTAAAGCAGACACTGGATATCGTTTTGAGCATGGTGAAATTATTAAGTACACTTCGGATGGTGTATGAATACACACAGTCACTACAACGATACAGGCACTCTTCCTAACTCAGTTGCCCGGAGAAGAAGGAAACCGCTCAGGGATTTCACCATGAGGCCAATGGTAACAGTTACAGAATGTAATGGCTGTGATAGGAGAAAACTGAGGATAGATCAACAACATTGTAGTTTCTCCACGATACTAACCTAAATGACAGAATGAAAAGAAGGAAGCCTGTACAGAATAAAAATATTCCAAAACATGCATCCTGCTTATAATGAGGCACTAAAGTAAAACAGCTGAACATTTCTCAAAGAAATTAACTTAATGTCCTGAGTACATAGCATTATGTTCGGGGCAAATCCAACACAACACATCACTGAGTACCACTCTTCATATTTTTAAGCATGGTGGTGGCTGCATCGTGTTATGGGCAGGCTTGTCATCAGAAAAGACAATGGAGTTTTTTAAAATTAAAATAAACAAAATAGAGCTAGCCACAAGCAAAATCCTAGAGAAAAACCTGGTTCAGTCTGCTTTCCACCAGACACTGGGAGACAAATTCACCTATCAGCAGGTCAATAACCTAAAACACCTGTCACGTCCTGACCAGTATAAGGGGTTATTGTTTATTGTAGTTTGGTCAGGACGTGGCAGGGGGTATTTGTTTCATGTGGTTCGGGGTTTAATGGTGTATGTATTTATGTAAGGGGGGGTGTTTGATTTATGTGTTCCGGGGTTTTTGGGTAATGTTCTTGTTTTGTATTTCTATGGTTTTCTATGTTGTGTATTTCTTTGTGTTGGCCTGGTATGGCTCTCAATCAGGAACAGCTGTACATCGTTGTTGCTGATTGAGAGTCATACTTTGGTAGCCCTGTTTCACCTGTCCCTTTGTGGGAAGTTGTGTTGTTGTACTGCTGTGTGTTAGCCTGCAACACTGGTCGTTCGATCGTTTTCTTGTTTTGTTTGTTACGTGTTCTAATAAAGTTAAGATGAGCACTCAACCCGCTGCGCCTTGGTCCATGACGTACGACGACCGTTACAACACCAAGACAAATATACGCTGGAGTTTCTTACCAAGATGACATTTAATGGTCCTGAGTTACGTTTTTGACTTAAATCAGTAAAATAAATCTATGGTAAGGCTTGAAAATGCCTGTCTAGCAATGATCAACAAAGAATAAATAAAAAATGTATGTGCAAGTATTGTACATGTCAGGTGTGCAAAGCTCTTAGAGACTTACCCAGAAAGACTCACAGCTGTAATCACTGCCAAAAGTGAATCTAACATGTATGGACTCAGGGGTGTATTTAATTTTCAATTAATATGCAAATAAAATCTACAAACATGTTTCCACTTGTCATTATGGGATATTGTGTATATTTACATATATTTCATCAATTTAGAATTCAGGCAGTAACACAACAAAATGTGGAGTAAGTCAAGGGGTATGATTAATTTCTGATTTTGTAATATTATAAGTAACATATTATATGCATCTGTGACATTACGCTGGCATACTGTACAAGGTTGAACATTTTAGGCTAAATATGTTTTGCCCAAACTGAAAATATAGCACTTTCCATTAAATGTCCTTCCCTGCAGGCTGGTGGTCAACATTTTGAATGGTTGATGTCAAAGTAACCATCCATGGTGCTGAATTCTCCAGAATAATAACTGCACAAGATTGTCACATTTCAATTCCTCTCCTGTATGGTCTTAGTTTAATTTTAATGAGTGACATCTTACATTCAAAATCTCTCAATTCATTGAATGGTTAAGTAATCAACTATTACATACCATTACGGGCATATCACCTTCATGCATTGATCGTCTACTCCCATCTCAATACTGGTTTCCAGGTACTGTCTTCATAAAGCATCTCTGAGTAGAAATGCTGATCTAAGATCAGTTTAGCCTTTTTGATTATAATGAATAAAGTAAAGCCAGTTCAGACAGGGAACTCGAGTGTTTGTGTCAGCTGATATTGCACCAATTAGATCCGTCACTCTACCTTAACATGGCGGTCTATAAAGTTGAGCAGCTCTGGACAGACTTTCTCTGATGGCTGCTGAACGCAAGCTATGCGCTGGTGTTTCTTGTTACCTATGCCGTTGCTGTAACATTTGATTGTCACCACCACCCCGGCCTCCACCTGTTTGGCTCTGCTTTTGTTCCTGTCAGGAGGATTGGTATACTGTAGCTATACCGCGCTCATTGCCTGTAGATTATTATTATGGTAATGATGGAGCCTTGCAATGGCAGTCAGATTCCCTGAAGCTGCTGAGCCTAACGCCAAGATCTAATCAAATAAAATCTAACTTTATTTGTCACATGCGCAGAATACAACAAGTGTAGACTTTACTGTGAAATGCTTACTTACAAGCCCTTAACCAACTTTGCAGTTCAAGAAGAGTTAAGAAAATATTTACCAAATAAACTAAAATTAGATATAAAAAAAGTAACACAATAACGAGGCTATATACAGGGGGTACCGGTACTGAGTGTGTGGGGGTACAGGTTAGTTAATTTGTACATGTAGGTAGGGGTGAAGTGACTATGCATAGACAATTAACAGCGAGTAGCAGCAGTGTACAAAACAAATGGGGAGGGCGGGGGTCAATGTAATAGTCTGGTGGCCATTTGATTAATTGTTCAGCAGTCTTATGGCTTGGGGGTAGAAGCTGTTAAGGAGTCTTTTGGTCCAAGACTTGGCGCTCCTGTACCGCTTGCCATGCGGTAACAGAGAAAACAGTCTTTAACCTGGGTGACTGGAGCCTCTGACAATTTTATTGACTTTCTTCTGACACCGCCTATAATATAGGTCCTGGATTGCAGGAAGCTTGGCCGCAGTGATGTACTGGGCTATACGCGCTACCCTCTGTAGCGCCTTACGGTCAGATGCTGAGCGGTTCCCATACCTGGCAGTGATTCAACCGGTCAGGATGCTCTCGATGGTATAGCTGTAGAACTCTTTTAGGATCTAGGGATCCATGCCAAATATTTTCAGTCTCCTGAGGATGAAAAGGTTTTGCCTTGCCTTCTTCACGACTGTCTTGGTGTGTTTGGAAAATGATAGTTTGTTGGTGATGAGGACACCAATAAACTTGAAACTCTCTACCCGCTCCACTACTGCCCCGTTGATGTTAATGGGCCCTGTTCGGCCCGCCTTTTCCTGTAGTCCACGATCATCTCCTTTGTCTTGCTTCCATTGAGGGAGAGGTTGTTGTCCTGGCACCACACTGCCAGTTCTCTGACCTCCTCCTTATAGGCTGTCTCATCATTGTCGGTGATCAGGACTACCACTGTTGTCATCAGCAAACTTAATGATGGTGTTGGAGACGTGTTTGGCCACGCAGTCATGGGTGAACAAGGAGTACAGGACAGGACTAAGTACACACCCCTGAGGGGCCCCAGTGTTGAGGATCAGCGTGGCAGACATGTTGTTGCCTACCCTCACCACCTGGGGCGGCCCGTCAGGAAGTCCAGGATCCAGTTGCAGAGGGAGGTGTTTCGTCCCAGGGTCCTTAGCCTGTTAGGGCTAGGGGGCAGTATTTACACGGCCGGATAAAAAACATACCCGATTTAATCTGGTTATTACTACTGCCCAGAAACTAGAATATGCATATAATTATTAGCTTTGGATAGAAAACACCCTAAAGTTTCTAAAACTGTTTGAATGGTGTCTGTGAGTATAACAGAACTCATATGGCAGGCAAAAACCTGAGAAGATTCTGTACAGGAAGTACCCTCTCTGACCATTCCTTGGGCTTCTTGGCTCTGTTTATTGAAAACTTTGCTGTAACGTGACACTTCCTAGGCTCCCATAGGCTCTCAGAACCCGGGAAAAAGCTGAATGATGTAATTCCAGGCCCTGGCTGAAAAACATTAGCGCCTTTGGTAAGTGGTCTATCAGAGGACCATCAGACTGTGGCGCGTGGATGGGGCGACACCATGTTTTTATTTTCTCTCTCTTTGTACTAAAACACGATTTCCCGGTCGGAATATTATCGCTTTTTTACGAGAAAAATGGCATAAAAATTGATTTTAAACAGCGGTTGACATGCTTCGAAGTACGGTAATGGAATATTTAGAATTTTTTTGTCACGAAACGCGTCGGGCGTGTAACCCTTATTTACCCCTTCGGATAGTGTCTTGAACGCACGAACAAAACGCCGCTATTTGGATATAACTATGGATTATTTGGGACCAAACCAATATTTGTTATTGAAGTAGAAGTCCTGGGAGTGCATTCTGACGAAGAACAGCAAAGGTACTAACATTTTTCTTATAGTAAATCTGACTTTGGTGAGTGCTAAACTTGGCATTTAGCTCGTCTGTATTGTACTGTAATATTGTAATTTACTTCTAGTAAATGGTTAAGAGAATATGTGGCGTTTACATGGACATTGGGGATCTTATCCAAGATCAGCACTTCTACTCTATGTCACTGTGATTTGTTTGATTACACTAATAAGATAGTTAGTGGTTGTTGGCCTCTACTTGAGTAATTCTATCCCGTGTAAAATAAAGTAGCTGTCTGTGATGGATGTGTCTGAGCAGATTTTTAAGGACGCAACACCAGGGGCCACATGGGGCCACATTCTGTTAGGTTAATGACATGACCTGCAGGTGACCTTTGCCTTGTATGTTTTATTCATAGTCTCAGCACACTTAAAAGTAGCTGACTCAGGAGCTCCGTCACTGCACTTACAAACCCAGGGAGTCTTGGCAGTGAGCGAGAACCATTACCATCAAACTGTTTTTACTGATGGACATAAGGCTTACTTTACCTGAGCTTGCACAAGCTTGAGTACAGTGACCTAATGTTGCATGTCGTCGGCAGGGCTGTAAACTATTGTTTATATTTCTTGAAGTGCAAAAAGGCAAAAGTAGCAGATTTTTCCATAGAATGCTATTCTTATGTTTTTTTTACCACATACTGTCAGTCCCCACCAAACGAATCTGTGCGTGTACGTGTGTGTGTGTACGTATTATATATGCCACCGAATAATACCATCTAGTTGTGATTAAATGGAAAAGACACTTTATCTCTGCAAGCCATAATGTCAGAGCGATTGCTTGACACTCCAATGCGCCCCCATAACTTCCTGTATTGTGCAATAGCTCCAAGGAGCAGCCTGTCTGCTGCAAGCACTTCATTTGATACATCACATTCACAGTCATACCCACAGAGATGTAATATAATTTATAGAGTGATAGTTGAATTAGGTTTTCCCTCTGCAAGGCCCTCCGAATGAGTGGTAAGAGACATTGGGACCAACGAGACTAAATTGATTTCAGAGCCTGAAATACCGGATGGAGCAAATGGTAATATTCTGTTTTGAATTAAAGTTTGAACACTCATTAAAATGTCATGCACTATTAAAACAATGACTGAGTGAGATACCCCCAATGTAACATGACAAGTGCGCAGGATGTGGTGGGGCCCGCCAATTGTCATTGACAGTACAAAGGACATACTCTATAGTTGTGCTTTGCATTGAGTTTTGCATTTTACATCATGCAAAATGTATCATACGGGGATAATTTCAGCATTTTGAAAGTTACATTTCTTGAAAACTTGATTGCTGACAAGCAAAACATTTTGGGACAATGTCAACAATGGTTAATGAAACAAATACCAAAAATATATTTTCCTTTAAGAAGCTGATAATAAGACTGGGCTTCTTCTATAGAAATAGGTCCTGCCGCGCTAAATAGTAGAAAGCATATTATTCAGTCGATGTTCCCATCGGTCCTAGACTATGGCGACATCATATATATGAACACAGTTACCACTTCATTAAAGCCGTTAGATGCAGTTTATCATAGATCACTGTGCTTTATTACGGGTGACAATTTTAGTACTCATCACTGCGTTCTCTACCAGAAAGTTGGTTGGCCCTCTTTGATGTTACGTAGGTTGATAACTTGTAATTTTTGTTCATTTATAAAGCCATTTTAGAAAAAGTCCCAATGTACCTAACATCATTACTAAAATGTAGACATATGAGTTACCACATCCGGTCCCAGGGATGGCTAACTCTGGAAATTCCGTTGGTCTCTACTGAGTTAGGTAAATCAGCTTTTAGTTTTCTTGCTCCTTATTTGTGGAATGATCTTCAAAATGTTCTTACATTTGATGTTTTGGTGCATCTACGGCAATTCAGAAAGCTGATTGAGGACCTTATTTGTCACACTCGTCGTAGTGAACAGACCAAACTGCAGCGTGTACAGTGCTCATCTTAATTTATTATAGGAGAACACTTAAACAGAAAAATAACAACGACCAACATAGAAAATGAAAAATAGAACAAATCCCCATGAAACAAACCAACCTGTAACGGCTGTCTTTAGAGAGAGTGGACCAAAATGCAGCGGAGTTAGTGTTCATCGTATATTTAATGATCAAACGGACACTATACAATACAAAACAATAAACAGACAACAGAAACAGTCCTGTCACGTTTAACACAGTAACAAGAACAATTACCCACAAATCCCAAAGGAAAAGTAGGCTACTTATGTGTGACTCCCAATCAGCAATAACCCTCTACAGCTGTGCCTGATTGGAAGCCACACAGCCAAAATAAACGAAACAAACCAACCTACACACTTCTCTTCTGCCACGTCCTGACCCAACTACACCCTCTACTCTTCAGGACGTGACAGTACCCCCCCCCCCCTCAAAGGTGCATACCCCGAAAGCACCTACACCGAAACAACAAAAAATCCCCCCAAAAAAATGTCTCCCCCCCTAAACAATAGGGAGGGAAGGGAGGGTGGCTGCCGTCAACGACGGCACTGTACTACACCCCCTCTCCCCAACCCACCTAACCTGGAGGTGGATCAGGTGCGGGACGTGGCCTCCGCTGCACCCTTGGCGTCGCCCACTTAGGTTGCGCCGGAGGACTGGTGGGCGACCCTGGTTGCGCCCGGCTGGCGGGCGACTCTGGCTGTGCCGGAGGACAGGTGGGCCCCTCTGGCTGCGCCGGAGGACAGGCGGGCCACTCCGGCAGCGCCGGCACGGCGGGCCACTCCGGTAGATCTGGCATGGCGGGCCACTCCGGTAGATCCGGCACGGCGGGCCACTCCGGTAGATCCGGCACGGCGGGCCACTCCGGCAGATCCGGCACGGCGGGCCACTCCGGCAGATCCGGCACGGTGGGCCACTCTGGCAGATCCGGCACGGAGGGCCACTCTGGCAGATCCGACTCAGGATTCACCAGGCTGGGGAGACATGAAGGAGGCCTGGCTCTGGGCGCAGGCCCTGTACTCACCAGGCTGGGGAGACCCGCTGGAGGCCTGGTCTGAGGAGGCGGCACAGGAGAGACCAGGGTGGAGGGATCCACCGGAGGACTGGTCCTTGGAGGAGGCACAGGCTTGACCAGGATGAGGAGACCCACTGGAGGACTGGTCCGTGGAGGAGGCACAGACTTGATCAGGATAGGGAGACCCACTGGAGGACTGGTCCGTGGAGGAGGCACGGGCTTGACCAGGATGGGAAGACATGCAGGAGGCCTGGTTCTGGGCGTAGGCACAGGACGTGCAGGGCTGGGAAGACATGCAGGAGGCCTGTTTCTGGGTGCAGGCACAGTCTTCACCAGACAACCAGCACACACCTCAGGACGAGTATGGAGAGCTGCCTCAGGTGACATCATTTCAACGACACGCTCCGTAGGGCGAATGCCGTGCCTTATGCACCACACTAGCAGCTCTCTCATCTCTCTCTCCTTTAACTCCCCATTAACTCCTTCACAGTCTCTGCCTCGTACCCCTCGCTCACCTCCAATGTCAACCAGACTGGCTCTGGTTCCGACCTTCGCTCCGCCGACTGTCTCGTGTGCCCCCCCAAAAAAATTATTGGGGCTGCCTCTCATGCTTGTTGCACTCTCTCTCCTCATAATATCGCCTCTCCGCTCTCGCCGCTTCAATCTCCCACTGCGGGAGGCGATACTCCCCAGCCTGAGTCCATGGTCCCTCTCCGTCCAGTATCTGTTCCCATGTCCATGAGTCCATCAAGCTGTTCTCCTGTTGCCTCTCCTTCCTCCGCTGCTTGGTCCGTTGTTGGTGGGTAATTCTGTAACGGCTGTCTTAAGAGAGAGTGGACCAAAATGCAGCGGAGTTAGTGTTCATCGTATATTTAATGATCAAATGGACACTATACAATACAAAACAGTAAACAGACAACCAAAACAGTCCTGTCACGTTTAACACAGTAACAAGAACAATCACCCACAAACCCCAAAGGAAAAGTAGGCTACTTATGTGTGACTCCCAATCAGCAATAACCCTCTACAGCTGTGCCTGATTGGAAGCCACACAGCCAAAATAAACGAAACAAACCAACCTACACACTTCTCTTCTGCCACGTCCTGACCCAACTACACCCTCTACTGGTCAGGACGTGACACAACCCCAAAACACACAAAAACAACACCCCCTGCCATGCCCTGACCATACTACAATGACAAATGACCCCTTTTACTGGTCAGGACGTGACAGCGTGTATGGTGCTCATCTTAATTTATTATAGGAGAACACTTAATACGGAAAACAACCACCCACATCCCACAGGAAAAAACAGGCTGTCTAAGTATGGCTTCCAATCAGAGACAACAAAAGACACCAGCCTCTGATTGGAAACCATACTCGGCCACACATAGAAAATGAACATAGAAAATGAAAACTAGAACAAATCCCCATAAAACAAACCAACCCCAAAACACACAAAAACAACACCCCCTGCCATGCCCTGACCATACTACAATGACAAATGACCCCTTTTACTGGTCAGGACGTGACAGTACCCCCCCCCCCCCCCCAAAGATGCAGACCCCGACTGCACCTCAAAACAAAAAAAACACAAAACAACCCCAAACCTAAAGGGAGGGAAGGGAAGGTGGCCACCGTCAACGGCGGTTCCTGTGCTACACCCCCCTTCGCCAATCCTCCCACTACGGAGGTGGCTCTGGCTCCGGGCATAGCTCCCGTTCTGCGCTGCCGACCCCCGCTGAAGGCTCTGGGCTGTAGACCATTGCTGAAGACTCTGCGCTACAGACCACCACTGAAGGCTCTTGGCTGCAGACCACCGCTGAAGGCTCTTGGCTGCAGACCACCGCTGAAGGCTCTTGGCTGCAGACCACCGCTGAAGGTTCTGGGTTGCAGACCACCGCTGAAGGCTCTGGGTTGCAGACCACCGCTGCAGGCTCCGTGCAATGGATAATCACTACTGGTTCAGCATCATGGATAATCACTGGAGGCTTTGTGCCATGGATCATCACTGGAGGCTCCGGGCCATGGATTATCACTGGAGGCTTCATGCCATAGATCATCCCTACAAGCTCCGGGCCATGGATCATCATTGGAGGCTTCGTGCCTTGGATCATCCCTACAGGCTCCAGGCCATGGATCATCACTGGAGGCTTCGTGCCATGGATTATTGCTGGAGACGTCGGACCATTGACCATTACTAGAGGCTTCCTACGGGGCTTTGGAACTGGTCTCACCAGACTGGGGAGATGCACTGCAGACCGCGTGCTCAAAGCAGGCACCGGCCTTACCGGGCTATGTAGGTGTACTGGAGGAAGAGTGCGTGGAGCAGGCACAGGGAACACTGGGCCTTGGAGGCGCACTGGAGGTCTGCTACGTGGGACTGGCATGGGAGGAGCCAGGCTAGTAACACGCACCTTCGGGCTAGTGCGGGGAGCAGGAACAGGACGTACTGGGCTATGGTGGCGCACTGGAGGAAGAGTGCGAGGAGTAGTCACAGGGTACACTGGGTCTTGGAGACGCACTGGAGGTCTGGAGCGCACGGCCTGCACAACCCGTCCTGGCTGGATGGTCACTGTAGCCCGGCACGGGCGGAGCGCTGGCACAGGGCGAACTGGGCTGTGCTGGGGAATGAGGGCTGCCGTTCGTAGAGCAGGCGCAGGATAAACTGGACCGAGGAGATGCACTGGTGGCCAGATGCGCTGAGCAGGCACACTCCATCCTGGCTGAGTGCCAACTCTAGCATGGCAACGCTGTGGAGCCCTTACCGACCGCACCGGACTGTGCGTGCGGATGGGCGAGATGGTGCGCATCACCCCGTAATGCATCGCTCGCCCCTCTGCACGCATGCTCAGTCGTGCCCTCTCCGCCAGTACCTCCATCCGGAATCTCGCGTCAAGCTCCGTACTTGACTCCATGACTGGCACCGGTTTGCTCCACGGCTCTCTCCTGTATGCCCGGGAAGTTAGGTCAGGGCTCCCCCCTGACCTAGCCAAACTACCCGTATGCCCCCCCCCCCAATTTTTTTTGTGGGGGCTTCCTCTCAGCCTCCTCCTGACATTCCAGCCGTTCCTCCCAGTAACGCCATTCCGCCTTCGCTGCCTTTATCTCCTCCGGCGGGCGGCGATACTCTCCAGGTTGGCTCCAGGGTCCTTTCCCAGCCAGGATTTCCTCCCAGGTCCAGGACTCCAGATACCTCTGCTGCTCTTTACCACGCTGCTTGGTCCTTCTGTGGTGGGTGGTTCTGTCACACTCGCCGTAGTGAACAGACCAAGGCGCAGCGTGTATAGTGCTCATCTTCATTTATTATAGGAGAACATTTAAACAGAAAAAATAACAAGACCAACAGTTCCGTAAGGTACAAAGACTAATACTGAAAACAAACACCCACACCCCACAGGAAAAATCAGGCTGCCTAAGTATGGCTTCCAATCAGAGACAACGAAAGACACCTGCCTCTGATTGGAAACCATACTCGGCCACACATAGAAAATGAAAACTAGAACAAATCCCCATGAAACAAACCAACCCCCAAACACACAAAAACAATACCCCTGCCACGCCCTGACCCTACTACAATGACAAATGACCCCTTTTACTGGTCAGGACGTGACATTATTACTGATAAATGTGTTAGTTTTTTACAACAGTGTTTTCTTTCTACTTGCATTCTGCATTCATATTTTGATGTGTGTACATTCTGTAATTTATGTAATTCAGGGTTTATCTGTAAGAGACCTTGGTCTCAGTATGACTCCCTGATAAAATAAAGGTTAAATAAAATGTGTTGGAATGGTGTGGGCATACCCCAGCAACAGAATGGTGTGGGCGCATACAGCTCATTAAAAATATGAACGCATGTAGAACGCTGATAGGCCAGCTCATCCTCCTCAGGTGGATGACATCGTCTATGAGTAAATACAAGTTTGAGGTGGGGTTTTCAAAAAAGATTATTAGCTAATTTATGCTTTTACCACAAATATTACAATAGCATGAGTCAACAACATTATTTGGGTATCTGTTAAGAGAAAATTAACTTTTAAAAGCGTGATTTTCACTGGACAGTTACTTCAAGAGGTCCATTTCTGAAAGTGGAATAAATTAAATGTAGCTATTCAAAAGCCAATTGTGTCCTTGCTTTCTCAGTAATACAGTTGGATTTATCGGATGCTAAGCTACGTCAATGATTTGAATCATACCAATCTGCAATTCAGCCCTATCACTGATTAAATGGTGATTACTGAAACCCCTCACCATTACCAGGTGGGAAGAAATACAAGTTTCCTTTAAGTCATACTGTACCTGCATATGGATAAGGTGATTTGTGATGTGTCATGTCTGCTGGTTTAGCAGCGATATTATCACACAAGTCATTTTGGCGGGATTGTGAAGAATGCCTCTAGTGGTATGAATACCATTACCACCCCATTTTGTCTCAGGGGACACTTATTGTCATACAGCTGCACATGTGGAGGATTGAAATGGAAAAGAGCTAAATGGCAAGTGTAAATCTAAATGACTGTCATAGTGTTACTCCATTGTCACTAACCAGTGCTCTGCGATGCTGGCATGACAGCGAAAGATCTGTGATATATTTGATGAATTCAGTGAATGCCAATCTGTAATAAATTATTCCAAATGTATCGATTTTGGCGCCAGCGAGTCAAACATGATATACAGTGGGGGCGTACACATTTGACACCAGTTTAATCCACATGAGTAAGCAATATCTTTGAGCCCTGGGGTCCACAATGAGTCGTGCATCGGGACAGCGCATACTGTATACAGTGCAGGGAAGCTCAGTCCCAAGTATCCACTATATGTTCTGCACATTATCCAGTAATTCATGGCGGATCTAAAGTTAACATGACTTTCATTACAAGTCTCCCTGTGTGAAGGTGGGACATCCCCTCCCAATGAAGATTTATCTGAGAGCGTTTTTAGAAATCTAAGAATCTAATAGATATTCATGGTTCACCACTTTTTAATCTAGGTGGAGAAGAAACATCTGCAGAGAATATTGTTGAATAAGTCTTTCAATTTGTCAGATGCATGAAGCAAACGCACTGAATATTGTCTTTGTCAGAAAATAGATTTGAAATTAGACATTTAATGTGCAGGCGCTACTCCAGTTGACTAGGAGGGTGCTACAAATGCTTGGTAATAAACATTATCTGTTATGAATTAGAATCGAAACACAAAAATGTACGTTGCCATCCATTTCAGATGAATCATAATAATAATTCTTCATGTCCTAAAAAAGATACATAAATTCACCTTATATACTACAATACCAAACCCTGTCAAACCACTGTTTGATTTGTGATTTGAAACATGATTTGTTTGTTGAGGACAAATCATGCGGGGAGGTAGATGGTAGATGTTCCTGCTCCCCTGTCCTCAGTTATTCTCCCCTGTGATTCTCTCTAATGATTCTCTCCAGTGATTCACTCCACAGAACAAAGGGACAGGATGTAGTTTTATAACCCAGCCCTAGCCTGTGGTTGACCAATTAGATTTCCTTGCAATAAAAGTGGGCCAATGGCCAAATAACAAGTATCCTATTTCAGGTTCAATGTATAAACAATTTGGACCAATGAGAACTCGCCATGTAGCTATGAGTCCCGGACTGCCATTCCTAACAGATGTTGAACTGAAAACCAACTATTTCTATTGATAATTCCTTATTGACCTTTAGTACTCTATTGACTTTTAATACTTTTGACCTCTCGTCCTCTGTGTTGTGTATTTATCTTCGACATATTCTTACAGTGACACATTGAAGATGTACCAAAGAAATGGCGGAATAGATGTCAAGGTAATATTATCGGAAATCTTACATGTGTTTTATAGTATTGGGTTGTTCACCATCATCGGCTAACACTACCAGTCTTACTGCCTTCCATGAAGACAAGCTTTTAGTTTAATGGTACTACCCTTACTGTACTTTGTCAGTGACTATGCCATGATGAATTGATCAGTAAATTGACCATGTGATATAATGTGCAAGACTACTGGCTTAATTACAAGCAGATACATGTGGTAGTCATTTTAGTTGTGAATTGCATTATCAAAAAGCTTTGTCCTTTCTTTATAACAAAATATAATTTACCACTTGTCTATAAATAGAACAGGAAGGACACTTGAATCAGGCTGGTGACATTTGACCTGGTCAAAAGTGTTGGGTTGTAATTTGAAATATTTGCTTCACCAAAAGTTAATGGTTATATGTTAGAGGAATGTTTATGGTGGGGTCAATTGAAGGTGGACAAGAGCCATGGGCCTGGGAAGTTACTAAGTAAGGGAAAAGGCAATCACATGATTGCGGTCACTTATAAGGGTGGATAGCTGGGGATTACGGAGGAATGTGGGCCGAGGTCAGGTCACATTAAGGGAGAAGGAGCAGTTTATTACCCACATCACTTAACTTCCTGCCTAGCAACAAAGATGTAGTGTTCAGAGAAAAGGAGGAGACTTCGCCTAAAGGGGGCTATAAATACTTGTGCTGGTGGAAACATGTCTTTGTCTTATGCAGCTGTGAGACCCAGTGGGTGAATGAACTTGGTTTGAGCTTTACTAGTCGTCTGTGAGTTTTACTCTGTTTATTTAGAATCTAACAGTTGGTGCTGTGAGCAGGGTTCACCATGATTTACAATCGAACTGGAGAGTCTGAATCAGTGGAGCAGGAGACGGCACAAAAAAAACAAAATAAGGTAGGCACAGTACACCTGTTATCACTCATTCCAACATCTTGGGGAGATGAGAATCTTAGTCTGAACAATTATTGGATACCGACCTAGAAAGCCTCAGTTTATTCAGTATGCCCATCGTGTAACGTCAGGTCGTAAATATATGGTGTTGGGTAGGTTCCTTTCAGGATAGGTCCCTGTAATATTCATATGTGTAAACATACTGAATTAAAATTGGATGCATTTTACCGCCATATCATATGATTGGTTAAGACCACCCAGATGGTTAGGTCATGGTCAGTTTAAAAAAAAGAAACAAAAAGCTAGATACAGGGTACAGTACAGGATATGGTACGCCCTGTTTTGTCAATGTACATCATTGATCACAAAGTTTTCCCTGTACTTTTCTGTGCAGCACAGGTAACTGGCTCAACGAGTCAGATGAGAAGGATATCCTGCTTTCACTGGAACAGGCCCAGATCCAAACCTTTTGCGTGAAGAAAAGACTCAGGAAAAGGGGCCACAAATCGGGCATCCTTCTGAGAATCCAGAGGCGAGCGAGTAAACTCCATTTTTCTTGCTAACGTGCAATATTTGGAAAATAAAATTCATGACCTACGATTAAGATTATCCTACCAACGGGACATTAAAAACTGTAACATCTTATGTTTCACCGAGACGTGGCTGAACGATGATACATACAATATAGAGCTAGCGGGATTTTCAATGGACCGGCAGAACAGAGATGCTACCTCTGGTAAGACGAGGGGTGGGGGTGTGTGTCTTTGTCAATAACAGCTGGTACGCAATGTCTAATATTAACCTCCCTGGGCAAGGTGGGATGCTTGCGTCCCACCCTAGTCAACAGCCAGCGGAATCGCGTGGCGCGAAATACAAATACCTTAAAAATGCTATAACTTCAATTTCTCAAACATATGACTATTTTACACCATTTTAAATACAAGACTCTCGTTAATCTAACCACACTGTCCGATTTCAAAAAGTCTTTTGAATTTCCCGCCATGGTCTCTTGACAATGAATCCCAATACCGTGAAGGGATCCCCAACAGGGATGGGACGAAATTCAACAGCCAGTGACAAATCAGAGTGCTAAATTTAAAACCACAAATGTCATAACTCAAAGTTCTCAAACATAGGACTATTTTATAGATACACTTCTCCTGAATCGAACAACATTGTCCGATTTCCAAAAGTCTTTACAGCGAAAGCAATACATTAGATTATGTCAGGAGAGTACCCTGCCAAAAATAATCACACAGCCATTTTCAAAGCAAGCCTATATGTCACAAAAAACAAAACCACAGCTAAATGCAGCACTAACCTTTGATGATCTTCATCAGATGACACTCCTAGGACATTAAGTTATACAATACATGCATGTTTTGTTCAATCAAGTTCATATTTATATCAAAAACCAGCTTTTTACATTAGCATGTGATGTTCAGAACTAGCATACTCACCGCAAACTTCCGGTGAATTTACTTATTAATTACTCATGATTAACGTTCACAAAATACATAACAATTATTTTAAGAATTATAGATACAGAACTCCTTTATGCAATCGCGGTGTCAGATTTTAAAATAGCTTTTCGGCTAAAGCACATTTTGCAATATTCTGAGTAGATAGCCCGGCCATCACGGCTAGCTAATTTTACACCCACCAAGTTTGGCCCTCACCAAACTCAGATTTACTATAAGAAAAATTGGATTACCTTTGCTGATCTTCGTCAGAATGCACTCGCAGGACTTCAACTTCAACAACAAATGTTGTTTTGGTTCGAAATAATCCATAGTTATATTGAAATAGCGCCGTTTTGTTCATGCGTTCAGGTAACTATCCGAAGGGTGACGCGAGAGCGCATTTCGTGACAACAAATGTCAAAATATTCCATTACCGTACTTCGAAGCAGGTCAAACGCTGTTTAAAAGCAATTTTTATGCGATTTTTCTCGTAAAATAGCGATAATATTCCAACCGGGTGACCTTGTATTCGTTCAAAGAGAGAAAGAAAAACATGGATAATTCACATGAACGCGCATCTCTAGTGTCACTGTTCTCAGCCTGACCACTCACAAAAACTCCTGCTGTTTTTCGCCCAGAGAGACGTCATTCCACTTTCTGGCATCTTCTGAGAGCCAATGGAAGCCTTAGAAAATGTCACGTTACAGCAGAGATGCTGTATTTTTGATGGAGATGCCAATGAAGGAGAACAAATTGTCAGACAGGGCACTTCCTGTATGGAATCTTCTCAGGTTTTGGCCTGCCATATGAGTTATGTTATACTCACAGACACCATTCAAACAGTTTTAGAAATGTTAGAGTGTTTTCTATCCAAATCTACTAATTATATGCATATTCTAGTTTCTGGGCAAGAGTAGTAACCAGTTTAAATCGGGTACATTTTTTATCTGGCCGTGCAAATACGGCCCCCTAGCCCCAGCAGGTTAACCTCTACGGGCTAGGGGGCAGTATTGAGAATTTTGGAAAAAATATGTGCCCATTTTTAACTGCCTCCTACACCAACTCAGAAGCTAGAATATGCATATTATTGTTCAGGTTTGGATAGAAAACAACCTAAAGTTTCTAAAACTGTTTGAATGGTGTCTGTGAGTATAACAGAACTCCTATGGCAGGCAAAAACCTGAGAAGGTTTCATGCAGGAAGTACCCTGTCTGACAAGGTGTTGTTGTTCTTGCTTCTGTTTATTGAAGAGTCAGGATCTTAGCTGTAACGTGACAATTCCTAGGGCTCCAATAGGCTCTCAGAACCCGGGAAAAACCTGAACGATGACGAGGCAGCCTCAGGCTGAAACACAGAATCCCCTTTTCCAAGTGTCCCATCAGAGGACAATGGAATTAGGCGCGTGCGTGATTCGACCCCGTGCAGTATTATCCTTCGGCTGTTTAGCTAATTGCAGATTCCCGGTCGGAATATTATCACTTTTTTACGAGAATAATGGCATAAAAATTGATTTTAAACAGCGGTTGACATGCTTCGAAGTACGGTAATGGAATATTTAGAAATGTTTTGTCACATTCTGCGCCATGCGCACGACCGTGATTTACCATTCTGATAGTGTCTAGAACGCACGAACAAAACGCCGCTGTTTGGATATAACGATGGATTATTTGGGACCAAACCTACATTTGTTATTGAAGTAGAAGTCCTGGGAGTGCATTCTGACGAAGAACAGGAAAGGTAAGACCATTTTTCAAATAGGAAATGTGATTTTGGTGAAGGCTAAACTGGGTGGGTGTCTAAATAGCTAGCCCGTGATGGCTGGGCTATGTACTTAGAATATTGCAAAATGTGCTTCATCCGAAAAGCTATTTTAAAATCGGACATATCGAGTGCATAGAGGAGTAATGTATCTATAATTCTTAAAATAATTGTTATGCTTTTTGTGAACGTTTATCGTGAGTAATTTAGTAAATTGTTAGTAAATTCCCCGGAAGTTTGCGGGGGGTATGCTTTTTCTGAACGTCACATGCTAATGTAAAAAGCTGGTTTTTGATATAAATATGAACTTGATTGAACAGACATGCATGTATTGTATAACATAATGTCCTAGGTGTGTCATCTGATGAAGATCATAAAAGGTTAGTGCTGCATTTAGCTGTGGTTTGGGTTTTTGTGACATTATATGCTAGCTTGAAAAATGGGTGTCTGATTATTTCTGGCTGGGCACTCTCCTGACATAATCTAATGTTTTGCTTTCGTTGTAAAGCCTTTTTGAAATCGGACAGTGTGGTTAGATTAACGAGAGTCTTGTCTTTAAATAGCTGTAAAATAGTCATGTGTTTGAGAAATTGAAGTAATAGTATTTCAAACGTTTTAAAAATTGCGCCACAGGATTCAACTGGCTGTTACGTAGGTGGGACCAATTCGTCCCGCCAGTCCCATAGAGGTTAAAGAAGTCTCAAGGTATTGCTCGCCTGAGGTAGAGTACCTTATGATAACCTGTAGACCACACTATCTACCAGAGTGTTCTCATCTGTATTATTCATAGCCATCTATTTACCACCACGGAACGAAGCTGGCATTAGGACCGCTCTCAACCAACTCTATAAAGCCATAAGCAAAGAAGAAAATGCTCACCCAGAAGCGGCACCCCTAGTGACCAGGGACTTTAATGCAGGCGAACTTAAATCAGTTTTACCAAATGTTTGCCAGCATGTCACATGTGCAACCAGGGGAAAAAAGTCAGAGACCACCTTTACTCCACACACAGAGATGCATACAAAGCTCTCCCCCGCCCTCAATTTGGCAAATCTGACCATAATTATATCCTTTTGATTCCTGCTTACAAGCAAAAACTAAAGCAGGAAGTACCAGTGACTCGCTCAATACGGAAGTGGTCAGATGAAGCGGATGCTACACTACAGGACTGTTTTGCTACCACAGACTGGAATATATTCCGGGATTCATCCAATTGCATTGAGGAATACACCACCTCAGTCATCGGCTTCATCAATAAGTGCATCGATGACATCATCCCCCCGGTGACCGTACGTACATATCCCAACCAAAAGCCATGGATTATAGGCAACATCCGCATCGAGCTAAAGGCTAGAACTGCCTCTTTCAAGGAGCGGGAGACTAATCAGGGTGCTTATAAGAAATCCCGCTATACCCTCAGATGAACCAACAAACAAGCAAAGCATCAATACAGAATTAAGATTGAATCCTACTACACCGGCTCTGACGTTCGTCGGATGTGGCAGGGCTTGAAAACTATTACGGACTACAAAGGGAAACCCAGACGCAAGCTGCCCAGTGACGCAAGCCTACCAGACGAGCTAAATGCCTTTTATGCTCGCTTCGAGGCAAGCAACACTGAAGCATGCAAGAGAGCACCAGCTGCTCTGGATGACTGTGTGATAATGCTCTCGTTAGCCAATGTGAACAAAACCTTTAATCATGTCAACATTCACAAAGCCGCTGGGCCAGACAGATTACCAGGACGTGCACTCATATAATGCGCGGACCAACTGTCAAGTGTCTTCACTGACATTTTCAACCTCTCCCTGACCGTGTCTGTAATACATACATGTTTCAAGCAGACCACCATAGTCCCTGTGCCCAAGGAAGCGAAAGTAACCTGCCTAAATGATTACCGCCCCGTGGCACTCACGTCGGTAGCCATGAAGGGCTTTGAAAGGCTGGTCATGGCTCACATCAACAGCATCCTCCCGGACACATTAAACCCACTCCAATTTGCATACCGCCCCGAACAGATCCACAGATGACGCAATCTCAATCGCACTCCACACTGCCCTTTCTCACCTGGACAAAAGGAACACCTATGTGAGAATGCTGTTCACTGACTACAGCTCAGTGTTCAACACCATAGTGCCCACGAAGCTCATCACTAAGCTAAGGACTCTGGGACTAAACACCTCTGCAATTGGATCCTGGACTTCCTGGCGGGCCGCCCCTAGGTGGTAAGAGTAGGCAAGAACACATCTGCCATGCTGATCCTCAACACTGGGGCGTGGGGTGTGTACTTAGTCCCATCCTGTACTCCCTGTTCACCCATGACTGCATGGCCAAGCACATCTCCAACACCATCATTAAGTTTGCTGACGACACAACAGTGGTAGGCCTGATCACCGACAATGATGAGATGACCTATAGGGAGGAGGTCAGAGAACTGGCAGTCTGGTGCCAGGACAACAACCTCTCCCTCAATGTGAGCAAGACAAAGGAGCTGATCGTGGAATACAGGAAAAGGCGGGCTGAACAGGCCCCCATTAACATTGACGGGGCTGTAGTGACAGTTTCAAGTACCTTGATGTCCACATCACCAATGAACTATCATGGTCCAAACATACCAAGACAGTCATGAAGAGGGCATGACAAACCCTTTTCCCGCTCAGGAGACTGAAAAGATTTGGTATGGGTCCCCGAGATCCTCAAAAGGTTCTACATCTGCACCATAGAGATCCTGCATCCTGACCGGTTGCATCACCGCCTAGTAAGGCAAATGCTCGGCATCTGACCGTAAGGCGCTACAGAGGCTAGTGCGAACGGCCCAGTACATCACTGGGGCCAAGCTGCCTGCCATCCAGGACCTATATAATAGGTGTGTCAGAGGAAAGCCCATAAAATTGTCAGAGATCCCAGTCACCCAAGTTATAGACTCTTTTCTCTGCTACCGCATGGCAAGCGGTACCGGAGCGTCAAGTCTAGGACCAAAAGGCTCTCAATAGCTTCTACCCCCAAGCCATAATTCATAAAATCGCCACCGGAGACCCCCCTCCCCCCTTTTTGTACACTGCTGCTACTCACTTTTTGTTTGTTACCTATGCATAATCACTTCGCCCCCACCTACATGTACAGATTACCTCAACTAGCCTGTACCCCCACACGGTACTGGTGCCCCCCTGTATATAGCCTCGTTATTCTTATTGTGTTACTTTCTATTATTACTTTTTATTTTAGTCTACTTGGTACATTATTTCTTCTTCTTGAACTGCACTGTTGGCTAATGGCTTGTAAGTAAGCAATTCACGGTAAAGTCTACTCTTGTTGTATTCGGGTGCATGTGACAAATAAAGTTTGATTTGATTTGGTTTGAACTGAGGAAGAGGTCAGTGGAGGTAAGCTGTGTTCGGAGAGGAAGGCCTGGATATTCTATCCCGATTATTAAAACACAGATTGCTTCCCTCACATAATTAGAATCTCTATATCTTTCTGGGCCTTGCTTATAAATGTGTATTAGTTTGGCACTGGGTCAGGAAGAATTAGTTTAATTTCCATTATTCATTGACCTACAGTAGCAGAAGCATCTATCCAGGCTGATTGGCGCTGCCAGAATTTCACATATTACCTGTTTATACAGCTAGTATTTACGGAAGCAATTTGCTGTAAGAGCTTTTTGCTGGGTTTACAACAACAGTTCTAAACCGGGGGACTTAAGTCTGCAGACAGAAGAGCTGATGGACTAATAATTGGTTTAATTCTTTACTGTCACAGTACCTTTAAAAAGTGCATAAAAAAGCTGAGTTCATTAAATGAAAATTCAAAGTTATTGTTCTTTGTCAGGCCAGCAGAAAAGAACCTGAGCAGCAGGGATAGGGATATAGGGATGGCATTCTGCCAAATAAAACAGTACACTCTTTCAAAGTAAGTAGAATGATTGTCAATATAAGACAATGTGTTTCCTGTGTTGAGTTCCGGATAATTACATTAATTATTATCTAATAATTACACTCATCTCAGATCCAGACACCACGTTCAACCAATATTTACCTGGATTCAGAAGTCAACAAGAAATGCAATGCTTTTTAGAAATAAAGTTCAAAATAATGAACGAATACAATTTCATTGCCAGTCTAGCGTTCGGATTGAAGACACTAAAGGATGGACACAATATGTCTATTCATCAGACAGATAAAGAAAGAAAGATTATCTGCTTAATCTCAAGTGTAAACAAGAACAGTAGTTAACGAAACAAACTCCTTGTGACAATACTACATCAGTTATAGGCACCACAACAAATGTCAAGCCATTTTTATGGCCAGTGACATCATAGGGCACAGTACGTCTCCATTCCCTGTGATTTCAAAGGGTGGACCGACAAACGAGAAACCAGGTCTGGGCTCGTCTCCCCCTTGACTCCCGGTGATGTAATCAGGTCCGCAGCAGTGCAGCTGAGATCATTTCAGTTTCCCCGCAAAACTTTGGAGACAGATTGGATCCGTGACTCCATATTAGTGGGAAGAACAATAGTTTATCAGAGAGGTTGATGGTAATGAGTTCAGGATCAGTAACCACACAAACAATACCCTTAACAGATGGGAGCCAACAAGTAGCAGCTGCGGAGGCATTGAAGTGTGGAGGAGACTCGCCTCGGAGAGTCACTAAATAAAACTCACTTCCGTCGGGTATATTCTTACGGGACGGTCACTTTGATGACATTGTTGGAGACAGTCCAACCTGTGGTCAGTGACTGGAGGTGACTGGGGCCAGCAGGTGGAGGAGGAAGAGGAGGCGGCAGACCTGTTCAGGCATGTTCACCCTCAAGGACACCTTGATTTGATCCAATGCATGATTCATCACACAATTCATCACTAACTTGAACAAACTGACCAAGGACAGCCAAGGTGACTGTCGACCTCTAAAGATAGTGTAGCAAAGAGGTGTTCTTGAGTTCTAACTTGCTGAACTACGTTTTTGTTTGCCGAGAACTCAGTTATGATATAATACATTCTACTGACAATATGTTCTACAGCACACAAAGGCTCAGACACAAAGAGAAATACAGAACATATGATTGAATATGTTCTATAGTTTGATTCTGGCTCACTGAAAAAAAATTCAACAAAATCCCTGAACAATGAGACTGTCTGAACACGACTCGTTGACGCAGGCTTAACTTCTTTGGGAAGAGGGGGCAGTATTGAGTAGCTTGGATGTGTCACGTCCTGGCCAGTAAAGGGGTTATTTGTTATATTAGTTTGGTCAGGACGTGGCAGGGGGTATTTGTTTAGAGTGTTTCGGGGTTTGTTGGGCTATGTGTTTTGTAGAGGTGTTTGATTAGAGTGTTCCGGGGTTTTGGTTTATGTTCTATGTTAGTATATTTCTATGTTCTAGTCTAGTCTTTCTAGTTCTATGTTTAGTTTATTGATTTGGCCTTCAATTGGAAGCAGCTGTTCCTCGTTGCCTCTGATTGAAGGTCCTATGTATAGGGGTGTTTTGGTAATGGGAATTGTGGGTAGTTGTCTCCTGTTTAGTGTCTATGCACCTGATAGGACTGTTTGTGTTGTTCATTGTGTTTTGTATACGTGTTTTGTTTGTTTTTCCTTCTTTTCACTATTAACCTGTTGTGGTATAGGGGGCCGTATTTTCACGGCCGGATAAAAAATGTACACGATTTAATCTGGTTACTACTCTTGCCCAGAATATGCATATAATTAGTAGATTTGGATAGAAAACACTCTAAAGTTTCTAAAACTGTTTGAATGGTGTCTGTGAGTATAACAGAACTCATATGGCAGGCCAAAACCTGAAAAGATTCCATACAGGAAGTGCCCAGTCTGACAATTTGTTGTCCTTCTGTTGCATCTCTATCGAAAATACAGCATCTCTGCTGTAACGTGACACTTTCTAAGGCTTCCATTGGCTCTCTAAAGCCGCCAGAAAGTGGAATGGGGTGTCTGCTGTCTCTGGACAAAGTACAGCAGCTCTGTTTGTGAGTGGTCAGCCCGGGGACAGTGAGACTGAGATGCGCGTTCACGAGACTTCTCCATTTTTTTCTTTCAGCCTTTGAATGAATACAACGTTGCCCGGTTGGAATATTATCGCTATTTTACGAGAAAAGCAGCATACAAATTGATTTTAAACAGCGTTTGACAAGCTTCTAAGTACGGTAATGGAATATTTAGAATTTTTTTGTCACGAAATGCGCTCTCGCGCATCAACGTTTGGATAGTTACCGGAACGCATGAACAAAACAGCTGTATTTGGATATAACTATGGATTATTTGGAACCAAAACAACATTTGTTGTTGAAGTAGATGCCCTGGGAGTGCATTCTGACGAAGAACAGCAAAGGTAATCCAATTTTTCTAACAGTAATTCTGAGTTTAGGTTGCCCCAAACTTGGTGGGTGTCAAATTAGCTAGCCTGTGATGGCCGAGCTATGTTCTCAGAATATTGCAAAATATGCTTTTGCCGAAAAGCTATTTTAAAATCAGACATAGTGATTGCATAAAGGAGTTCTGTATCTATATTTCTTAAAATAATTGTTCTGTATTTTGTCAACGTTTATCGTGAGTAATTTAGTAAATTCACCGGAAGTTTTCGGTGGGTATGCTAGTTCTGAACATCATACTAATGTAAAAAGCAGTTTTTTGATATAAATATGAACTTGATTGAACAAAACATGCATGTATTGTATAACATAATGTCCTAGGAATGTCATCTGATGAAGATCATCAAAGGTTAGCACTGCATTTAGCTGTGGTTTGGGTTTATGTGACATATATGCTTGCTTGGAAAATGCCTGTGTGATTATTTCTGTCTATGTACTCTCCTAACATAATCTAATGTTTTGCTTTCGCTGTAAAGCCTTTTGGAAATCGGACAATGTGGTTCGATTCAGGAGAAGTGTATCTATAAAATGGTGTAAAATAGTCCTATGTTTGAGAACTTTGAGTTATGACATTTGTGGTTTTAAATTTAGCACTCTGATTTGTCACTGGCTGTTGAATTTCGTCCCATCCCTGTTGGGGATCCCTGCCCGGTATTGGGATTCATTGTCAAGAGACCATGGCGGGAAATTCAAAACGGCAAGAATCTAATAATTTCAATTTCTCAAACAATCAACTATTTTTCACCATTTGAAAGATAAACATCTCCTAAATCCAACCACATTGTCCGATTTCAAAGAGGCTTTACGGCGAAAGCATAAAGTTAGGAGAGTACATTGAAAATAGCTGTGTGTAATGTTTTGTCAATTCAAAGACAGGCGTCACCAAAAGCAGATAACCAGCTAAAATTATGCACTAACCTTTGACAATCTTCCTCAGATGACACTCCTAGGACATTATGTTATACAATACATGCATTTTTTGTTCCATCAAGTTCATATTTATATCCAAAAACAGCATTTTACAGTAGCGGTGAAATTCAGATTTTTTTTTTCCCTGAAATGCTTCTGGTCAATCAACGTTACAATTTACAAAATTACTATTCGAAAACATTGATAAATTATAAACTATAATTATTTGAATGACAATATTAACATTTTGTAAATGCTACTGCATTGCCAGATTTCAAAATAACTTTACTGGGAAATCACACTTTGCAATAAACAGGGTGCTGTGCTAAGAACAATAGGCTAGGATATACAGGTTAGCACCATCTTGTAACCATGTAATATCAATAATACTATTGTCAATAATCCCTTACCTTTGATTATATTCATCCATTGGCACTTCCAGGAATCCCAGGTCCACAACAAATGTGGTTTATTTCGACAAAGTTCATAATTGATGTCCAAATAACTCCTAGTTGTTAGCGCTTCGGTAGGCTACTAAAAAGTAGGGCGGGGGGGGGGAGTCACGACGTAAGTAAAAAAACTAATCTATTTACGTTCGTTCAAACATGTCAAATGTTGTTTAGCATCAATCTTTAGAGCCATTTTTAACGTGAAACATTAGTAATGTTTCAACCCGACCTCTCCTGTGTCTTGAAAAACGTTTTTGAAAAATGTCTCGCCTGACAACGCAGCGAGAGTCGCTCTACAGTCCGGAATCGGCGCAGCGAGAGTCACCCTACAGTCCAGAATCGGCGCAGCGAGAGTCGCCCTACAGTCCGGAATCGGCGCAGCCAGAGTTGCCCTTCAGCCCGAGGTCTCCAGCAACACGCATCAGCCTGAGGTCTCCAGCAACGCACATCAGCCCGAGGTCTTCAGCGATGCGCCATAGCCCAGAGACTTCGGAAAGGGTAACAATTAATAAATATTTAGCGGGGGTGGACAGGTTAGGGAGTAAGGCCGGAGCCTGAGCCACCTCCATAGTAGGTGGGTTGGGGAGGGGGGGTGTAGCACAAGAACCGTCGGTGACTGTGGCCACCCTCCCTTCCCTCCCTTTAGTTGGGATAATATTTTGGGGAAGGGGTTATTTTTCTGTTTTTTGTGTGAGGTGCATCCGGGGTCTGCACCTTTGGGGGGGGGGGGGGCGGTACTGTCACGTCCTGACCAGTAAAGGGGTTATTTGTTATATTAGTTTGGTCGGGACGTGGCAGGGGGTATTTGTTTAGAGTGTTTCAGGGTTTGTTGGGCTATGTGTTTTGTAGAGGGGTGCTTGATTAGAGTGTTCTGGGGTTTTGGTTTATGTTCTATGTTAGTATATATCTATGTTCTAGTCTAGTCTTTCTAGTTCTATGTTTAGTTTATTGATTTGGCCTTCAATTGGAGGCAGCTGTTCCTCGTTGCCTCTGATTGAAGGTCCTATGTATAGGGGTGTCTTGGTAATGGGAATTGTGGGTAGTTGTCTCCTGTTTAGTGTCTATGCACCTGATATGACTGTTTGTGTCGTTCGTTGTGTTTTGTATACATGTTTTGTTTGTTTTCCCTTATTTTCACTATTAAAGAAGATGAGTATACATTTTCCCCCTGCACCTTGGTCCACTCATTACGACACCCGTTACAGGATGAATAAGGTACCCAGAGTAAACTGCCTGCTGCTCAGACCCAGAAGCTTGAATATGCATATAATTAGTAGATTTGGATAGAAAACACTCTAAAGTTTCCAAAACTGTTAAAATCATGTCTGTGAGTATAACAGAACTCATATGGCAGGCAAAAACCTGAAAGAAATCTAACCAGGAAGTGGGAAATCCGAGGTTTGTAGTTTTTTTAAGTGATTACCTATCCAATATACTGTGTCTATGGGGTCAGATTGCACTTCCTAAGGCATCCACTAGATGTCAACAGTCTTTAGAATGTTGTTTCAGGCTTCTACTGTGAAAGTGGAGCGAATAAGAGCTGTTTGAACCAGGGGTCTGTCTGAAAGCCTTGAGTTGGTAATCACGCACCGCCATGAGCACGAGCTCCATTCCCTTTCCTTTGTAAAGACAAAGGAATTGTCCAGTTGGAATATTATTCAAGATTTATGATAAAAACATCCTAAAGATTGATTATATACATCGTTTGACATGTTTCTACGAACTATAATGGTACTTTTTTGACTTTTTGTGTGGACTTTGTGAGCGCGCTTTGTGCATTTGGATTACTGGACTAAACGCGCGAACAAAAAGGAGGTATTTGGACATAAAGATGAACTTTATCGAACAAAACAAACATTTATTGTATAACATGGAGATCTGGGAGTACCATCAGATGAAGATCATCAAAGGTAAGTGATTCATTTTTACGCTATTTCTGACTTTTGTGACACCTCTCCTTGGTTGGAAAATGGCTGTGTGGTATTCTGTGGCTAGGCACTGACCTAACATAATCGCATGGTGTGCTTTTGCCGTAAAGCCTTTTTGAAATCAGACACTGTGGCTGGATTAACAAGAAATGTATCGTTAAAATGGTGTATAATACTTGTATGTTTGAGGAATTTTAATTATGAGATTTCTGTTGTTTGAATTTGGCGCCCTGCAATTTCACTGGCTGTTGACGAAGTGGGACGCGTCCCACATATCCCAGAGAGGTTAAGTGAATATGAAAGAAAAAAAGCTTTTTGTCTTGCAAAAGTAATACAACATGTACTGTATGCTGCCATATTGTTCAAACACTTATCAGACAAACCTGTCCATGATTTATAGGGTGGCAGGTAGCCTAGTGGTTAGAAGTATTGGGTCAATAACAAAAAGGTTGCTGGATCGAATCCCTGAGCTGACTAGATGAAAAATCTTTCTGTACCCTTAAGGAAGGCACTTAACCCTACTTGCTCCAGTAAGTCACTCTGGATAAGAGTGTCTAGTAATGATTTCTTCATGAATATAGTCATTGTTTTATTCATATTTAATCAGTCCAATCGTCTAGCTGACCTTAGATGAAGGTGATGCATTTCAAAGGAAAGCATTTTTTTGATTTCTGATGGGAATTAAAAGTGCCTTAATTATTGTAATACATTCATGCAAATGATGGCTAGCACGTTCGGCTGATCCACTCTTTCAGAGTCCATGAAAACAGCCAGCAGCATAAACACAAAAGTGCCAAACAAACACATTTTAAAGGTCCCTTTGATTAAGGTAGCAGATTAATCTCAATAAAGAGTCATTCAAAATAATACCCAATGGCTTTAAGGGCACAAAAGGAAATCTTGCATGGTCTAAAAAAGATTCATAAATCAATGGGTGGTATACTTATTATGAATCATATTAGTATGCTGTATGTGTACCTGTTGAGGAAGTATAGGTGCAGAGAGGGTAAATAGGAGCAATACCATTTCTCTGGACACTTGAAGAAACATCGTTCCATGCAACGCTGCGTCTTGCAAAATCACCAGACTAAGGCTACTCCATGTGCCGGTCAGTGACTCTGTCAGAGCGTGACTGAGAGAGGTCACAGCAAAATGTTCAGGCTTGAATGTATTGTTACTACATGATAGCAGAGTAAGAAAGTAAGATGTAATAAAAAGGGGAAAGAAGTGTTGCGGTGGCATACTGTGTAGCATGAACCAACCTCACCAAAATACCACACTCTCATTGGAATTGCAAAACATAAAGATAGAGATACATTGAAGTGTACCTATTGTGATTATGCTTTCTGTTTCAGTACTAAATGGCCAGACTTTTACCATCCTATTTGGAATGTTTCAACATCCCTACAGCAGGTGCTTTCTTTCTGCCAATGGCATCGGATACAGGTTCATCATCCAACACTGCTAACAAATCTCGCCCATCCCCTTGGAGGCATGTTCCTGCCCAATCAGATCTCTTCCCATCCCCTTGGAGGCATGGCCCCGCCCAATCAGATCTCTTCCCATCCCCTCCATGGACTCCCAGTCAGACTCACTTTTTTTGTCAAGGCCCTATAATGAACTCTGACACCTCATAGTAAGCGAGCCAAGCAAACACACGTCTGGTGCATCCCACCACAAACAAAATGTCACACACCACACACTCGCACACACCACAATTGGAAGATGTCTAAAAATTTGTTGGGTTCAACAGACTAGAGGTCAAGTGTGTGACTTGTTCTGCCAGAGTATGGCATCCATTTAATATATATATTTTTTAATTTAACCTTTATTTAACTAGGCAAGTCAGTTAAGAACAAATTCTTATTTAAAATGACAGCCTAGGAACAGTGGGTTAACTGCCTTGTTCAGGGGCAGAACGACAGATTTTTACCTTGTCAGGTCGGGGATTCAATCTAGCTGTCACATGGATCGTATAGAGGAGACCAAGGTGCAGCGTGTAGAGTGCTCATAATTAACTTTAATGAAAATACTTAAACAAAAAACACCAAAACGACAACCAACAGTTCCGTCAGGTAAATTCACAAAACAGAAAACAACTACCCACGAAAAACTAAGGAAAAAAGGCTGCCTAAGTATGGCTTCCAATCAGAGACAACGATAGACAGCTGCCTCTGATTGGAAACCATACCTGGCCAAAACATAGATGGGTGGGCATTCTATGTTTTTGTTTTCTATCACACCCTGACCTAACTAAACAGAAAAACACAGCTCTCCTAGGTCAGAGCGTGACAGTACCCCCCCCCCCCCCCAAAGGTGCGGACTCATGGCCACAAACCTGAACCTATTGGGGAGGGTCCGGGTGGGCATCCATATTTGGCGGCGGTTCTGGTTCCGGGCGTAGAACCCCCCCCCCGCCCACTGATCCCCCCGCTTCTGTGTGTCCGGTGGAACCAGACCGTGGGTCATCGCTGGAGGCTCTGAAACGCCAACCACCGCTGAAGACTCTGGGGTGCAGGCCGCCGCTGAAGGCTCTGGGCTGCAGGCCGCCGCTGAAGGCTCTGGGCTGCAGGCCGCCGCTGAAGGCTCTGGGCTGCAGGCCGCCGCTGAAGGCTCTGGGCTGCAGGCCGCCGCTGAAGGCTTTGGGCTGCAGACCGCCGCTGAAGGCTTCCGGCTGCAGACCGTCGTGGAAGACTCCGGACTGGGGAGCGTCGCTGAAGGCTCCGTACTGGTGAGCGTCGCTGGAGGCTCTGGACTGAGGAGCATTGCTGGATGCTCCAGACTGGGGAGCGTTGCTGGAGGATCTGGGCTGAGGAGCATCGCTGGAGGCGCCGTACTGGTGAGCGTCTCTGGAGGCTCCGGACTGGTGAGCATTGCTGGAGGCTCTGGACTGGTGAGCGTCGCTGGAGGGTCCAGGCTGAGGAGCGTCGCTGGAGGCTCCGGGCTGAGGAGCGTCGCTGGTGAGCGAGTGCTCAAAGCAGGCACCGGCCGTACTGGGCTATGGAGGCCTACTGTAGGAAGAGTGCGAGGAGCAGGCACCGGACGTACTGGGCTATGGAGGCGCACTGGATGTCTGGAGCTTGGGGCTGACACACCCCGTCCTGGCTGGATGGTTATTCTCGCACAGCACGGGCGGAGCGCTGGTACAGGGCGAACTGTGCTGCGCTGGTGAACGGGGGGTACCGTGCGTAGAGCGGGCGCAGGATAACCTGGGCCGAAGAGACGCACTGGAGACCAGATACGGCGCACTTCTTCCTGGCTGACGGCCAACTCTTGCACGACAACGGTGAGGAGCTTGTACCGAGCTCACCGGGCTGTGAGTGCGCATGGACAAAACAGTGCGCATCACCGCATAGCACGGTGCTTGTTCAGTCACTTTCTCCCCACGGTAAGCACGGAGAGTTGGCTCAGGTCTTACAACCGCCTTAGCCAATCTACCCGTGTGCCCCCCAAAAATGTTTGCCGCTGCCTCTCGGCCTCCTGTTGCCTTCCTAGCCGTTCCTCCCAGTATCGCCGTTCTGCCCTCGCTGTGTCTATCTCCTCCGGCGGGCGGCGATACTCTCCCGGCCTTGTCCACGGTCCTGCCCCATCTAGGATCTCCTCCCAGGTCCACTCCTCTGAGCCATACATACTGCTTGGTCCCGCTCATCCTCCTGGTGAGTGCACGCTGCTTGGTCCGTTGGTGGTGGGTTGTTCTGTCACATGGGTCGTATAGAGGAGACCAAGGCGCAGCGTGTAGAGTGCTCATAATTAACTTTAATGAAAATACTTAAACAAAAAACACCAAAACGACAACCAACAGTTCCGTCAGGTAAAATCACGAAACGGAAAACAACTACCCACGAAAAACTAAGGAAAAAAGGCTGCCTAAGTATGGCTTCCAATCAGAGACAATGATAGACAGCTGCCTCTGATTGGAAACCATACCTGGCCAAAACATAGAAAACAAAAACATAGTTCGCCACCCATCATTCACACCCTGACCTAACTAAACAGAAAAACACAGCTCTCCTAGGTCAGAGCGTGACACGAGCAACCTGTCGGTTACTGGCCCAATGCTCTAACCAGTAGGCTACCTGCCACCCCTCACCAAAATGCAATACCACACTCTCATTGGAATTACAAAACAAAAAGCTTATTACACTGAACAAAAATAAAACACAACATGCAACAATTTTAAAGATTTTACAGAGCTACAGTTCATATAAGGAAATCAAGCAATTTAAATGAATTCATTAGGCCCTAATCTATGGATTTCACAACTGAGAATAAAGATATGCATCTGTTGGCCACAGATAAAAGGTAGGGATGCAGATTAGAAAACCAGTCAGAATCTGGTGGGACCACCATTTGCCTCATGCAGCGCGACACCTCCTTCGCCTAGAGTTGATCAGGCTGTTGATTGTGGGCTGTGGAATGTTGTCCCACACCTCTTCAATGGCTGTGCAAAGTTTATGGATATTGGTTGGAACTCGAACACGCTGTCGTAGACATTGATCCAGAGCATCCCAAACATGCTCAATTAGTAACATCTGGTGAGTAAGCAGGCCATGGAAGAACTGGGACATATTCAGTTTCAAGGAATTTTGTAGAGACCCTTGCGACATGGAGACATGCATTATCATGCTGAAACATGAGGTGATGGCAGCAGATGAATGGCACGACAATGGGCGTCAGGAACTCGTCACGGTATTTCTGTACATTCAAATCGATAAAAAGCAATTGATTTTGTTTTCCGTAGCTTACGCCCGCCCACACCATAACCCCACCGCCACCATGGTGTACTCTGTTAACAACATTGACATCAGCCAACCGCTCGCCCATTTTTGTTCATTATTGGAAGTGTCTCAGTTGTCAGAGAAGATCCGACCGCCTCCTGTGTCCTTTGTTTCCCATGCTGCAATGAGCTGCTGTATGTAATCTCTTTGAAGAAACTATGATCCCAAAATGTTAATTGATATCTTGTTACCTTACTGCTGAGAGCTACAATTCAGAGATGTATAGTCAGATAATGATACTGTTTTGCCTTTAGCACAATGCTAGTCAAAAGTTCAATATGTCCACATTCTGCTCAAAGACTCATTTATGTAAAACACCATATGGAGAGAAAGAGAGGACAGTTGGAATTGACTGGTGGATAGGGACTGGTACCTACAGTGTCTTCAATAAGTATTCAAAACCCTTGACTTATTCCACATTTTGTTGTGTCACAGCCTGAATAAAAAATGGATTAAACAGATTTTTCTACACACTATACCTGATAATGAAAAAGTCTAAACAGGTTTTTAGAAATATTTGGACATTTATTGAAAATGAAATACAGAAATAGGTCATGTACATACAGTACCAGTCAAAAGTTTAGACACACCTACTCATTCAAGGGTTTTTCTCTGGGATCATATGCCAAGAGCATGCAAAGCTGTCATCAATGCAAAGGGTGGCTACTTTGAAGAATCTAAAATCTAAAATATATTTTGATTGGTTTTAATACTTTTTTGGTTACTACATGATTCTATATGTGTTATTTCATAGTTTTGATGTCTTCACTATTATTTTACAATGTAGAAAATAGTCAAAATAAAGAAAAACCCTGGAATGGGTAGGTGTGTCCAAACTTTTGACTGGTACTGGAAGTATTCACACCCCTTTGCTATGACACTCCAAATTTACCTCAGGTGCATCCAATTTCCTTTGATTATCCTTGAGATGTGACTACAATTTGGTTGGAGTCCACCTGTGGCCAATTCAGTAGTTTGGACATGATTTAGAAAGAAACACACCTGTCTATATAAGGTCCCACAGTTGACAGTGCATGTCAGAGCAGAAACTATTAAATGAAGTCCAAGGAACTGTCCGTAGATCTCCGAGATAGAATTGTGATGAGGCATATAGTATCAGGGGAAAGTTATAAAACTAGAGTGTTGAAAGTTTCCAAGAGAACAGTGGTCTCCATCATTGGGAAATGGAAAATATATGGAACTACCCAGACTCAGCCTAGAGCTGGCCGTCCGACCAAACTGAGCAACCGGGCAAGAAGGACCTCGGTCAAGGAGGTGACCAAGGACCCAATAACAGAACCACAGAGTTCCTTGATTGAGATGGGAGAACCTGCCAGAAGGACAGCACTTTCTACAGCATTTCACCAATCTGGGATTTATGGGAGAGTGGCCAGACGGAAGCCACTCCTTTGAAAAAGGCACATGACAGCATGCCTGGAGTTTTCATAGAGGCACTTGAAAGTCTCTGGGATTATATGGCAAAAGATTCTGTGGTCTGATGAGACAAAAATTGAACTCTTTGGTCTGAACGCAAAGGTCTATGTCTGGAGAAAATCATGTACAGCTCATCACCCGTTTAACACTAATCCCTAACATGAAGAATGGTGGTGGCAGCATCGTACTATGGGGATTCTTTTTAGTGGCAGGGACTGGGTGACTGGTAAGGCTAGAGGGAACAATGAATGGAGCCAAATACAGGCAAATCCTGTATTTGGCTCCAAGTTCAAACAACCTTAGACATGGGCGAAGATTTATGTTCCTACAGGATAGTTAACCCAAGCATACAGCCAAAGCAACACCAGAATGGCTTCAGAACAAGAATGTGAAAGTCTTTGAGAGGCCCAGCCAAAGCCCATACTTGAATCCCATTGAGCATCTAAGGACTCAAAGCTGCAATCGACACCAAAATTGCTTCTAAAAAGCATTGACTCAGGGGTGTGAATACTTATGTCAATTAATTATTTCTGAATTTAATTTTCAATACATTTGAAAAAAATTCTAAACATGTTTTCAGTTCGTCATCAAGGGATATTGTGTGTAGATGGGTGAAAAAAGTACTTTATAATCCATTTGGAATTCAGGCTGTAATACAACAAAATGTGGAATAAGTCAAGGGATATGAATACTTTCTGAAGGCACTGTATATTATGGATGCAGTAAGTCTCACACTAACAAAGGCATATGTAAAGGGTTAATTGAGCACATCAATAATAATCACATCACTGAAACTATGATTAAGCCAAACCTAGTATCTTACTATGGAACATAGCTAAGCTTATCTTACATTGGCACTATGACAGTTTCAACAACTTAGAAGACCGCAGACGATAAAAACAACCTTTCTCTGTTCCAACCTTTCTGCTCATCCCAATTTGGGAACCAAGCCAAGCTCTCTGAGCAGCAACCTTGACAGATCAGATAATTCCAGACTGACTCCCTATCGCCTGCCATCAAAACTACCTTCCACCGTATCAGCTCATGTTACAATGGCAACACTCTTATCTGAGATCTAGCGTTGAGAAAAGCGGAAAATGAATATCAACTCAATTTGCCATCGATTGCACTGGTAATTAGACCTAATTCAATTTCACATTTCCCTTTTCTAGTTTCCCCCCTCTGTTTTTAACCCAAAGGAAATTAAGAGCAGTTTGTCTGCTGGTATATCTAATTTTGGAGGAAAATTGTGATTCCCCGACGGACTCATTTCACAGGGAACACCCTGACTTTGGGGATGCTGTTGATTAGAGAAATGACTTTGCAATTAAGACACTGATAATGAACTGATTCAGAGAAAAGCATATCTTTGTTTGCCACTGGCAGAGGTCTGACCTAATACTGAATCTCCAAGATGATGACATTACATCTATGTGCACGCCCTGGAATAGGGCTTCTCATTGAGATTACATTCTAATAAGCGTGTGTGTATGTGTGTAGATTTGTTTGTATGAGTGTCTGTGTGTGTGACTGACTGACTGACTGACTGACTGACTGACTGACTGACTGACTGACTGACTGACTGACTGACTGACTGACTGACTGACTGACTGACTGACTGACTGAGAGAGAGGAGTGCATGTTGCACTGATGGCACATTTCCTTCTATTTCATTATCGACTGTAGCTCAGATAATGACGGTTTCGAAAATAATCTGATTCTGTGATTTTTTTTTTTAAAGAGTAACTTTTGAAATCCATATGTTTTAGGCTAAGTTATAGTGAATGATGTCAATTCTGGTCTTCATTTTGACACTTGGTCGCAAAAGTTAGTTCAACTCTACTGTTGAAATCGTGACGTAGAGGCACCTTGAGAAGGTTCCTCTACGTCATCTCAAGGGAGGGGTTCGGTTTGAAAGACACTCCCTTCTAGATGTGCTGGGTGGTACCACCTCAAGGTTAACTATAAAAGCAGGTGACAGTATGCCTTATTTGGCAATGGTCTTGATAAGTGTAGTGGGCCAATATATTTAGCATGATGCTTCCTTGACTAGACAACTGACGTTACACAAAATTCAGGCAGTAAGGCATATTTCCGCATATGACCCCAGAACTATAAATAAAATGGTTTACCCTTTCATACACATCAATGTGATTTTACATGTAGACTATGGGGATTATACGTGTATATTTGTAGCTACATCCATTGTAACAGGAAATAGATAACAATGGTGGTCATGTCAATTCCTTGTATTTTTTCCAAACCAGGATGACTGATTGCTGGGGCAGTCTGCTTAAACAGTTGGCTCATAGTTTAAAGGTTGGGAGTTCTAATCCCAGATAAGGAAGATTTCTTTGTTTTTAAAATCCTTTGTTTTCTATATTCATCCTGGTCCCACACACTTCTAATTCTGAAAAGATAGTAGTTGTAGGTTTTTATACAGTACCTAAAACCAATCTGTGAGTTAATCTGGCCATGGTAAAAAGAGCTACTGCGTAAATACTGTAATGCAGGTGGATTGAATTGAGCCCCTAATCTTCATTTTCAAGGTGAGGATTGCGCTTTTCTTCCCAACACAATAGCGCAATAAATGTGAGTCCACATTTCAAAGATTCATTTTTTTTGCACCACATGGGGGATTTGAATTTACACCATAAGTGGCAACAGATGTCAGGAAATCGGCACCTTACCACTGTGAGCTAACTGTCCAGAGCCGTATTTGCTCACGATGCACATCATTTTATTATCAGAGCGTGCCAGTAGACTTCTGGTAAGTACTGTATGCTTTAGTGAGAAAGTGTTGGGATCAGGTACAACTACATTTACCACCCCCAAAATGAATATTTATGAGCAATTCCCCCACCCACAACTTCTCACTTGAACGTATTTTTTTATTTGAAAGGGTTGGGCAAAGGCTGAAATTGGGGTTGAGAGTTACCATTTAAGGACATTAGTATCCTACAGTGACCTGTGTAAAAAGCAGATGTGTCAAAGCGGAATATATTTCTGTAAGAATAGGTACATTCATATCTGCCACATGATAGAAACGTATCACTCCCAGCAAGCTATGTAGAAAACCATTTTCTAATCAATGGCCCATTTGATTTCTAATTTGAGTTCACAGTGGGAACAACAGTTTTGCATTCATCTGCTTCAGCTTTAACAGATTTTTATTTTCTTCAAATAACTTATTTTTGCATGGGGTATTTCCCTTACACAATGCAGAGTTATCTGTCTCAAACTGTTAGATTGATTCACCCCATTTCAGTGCTTAATAATTTCTTGATTCATTCTGTTAGAGGGATACTTCCCATTTCTGAAATGAAAACAAAATTGATGCAACGTCACTTTGGTTGAGAATCTACTCTGCATTGTACTGTTATGCTGTTGGTTTGGGACTGAGGGAGTCACTGTCACCAAAATAATCATTGACATTTGCACAAGTAACAGCCCTTGTGAAACTATAGTAAACTGTTAAAACGTTATTAATATGTTATGGCAACACATTCATTGACCCTTTTTCATAAGGCCTTCATAACCCTGTCATAAGACAAAAATAACTGCTCTCATCAAGAGTCATAACAGCTCTTGTAAGTTTATGAGAAAAAACAGCATGCCACTGTCAATGTACAGTGCATTCGGAAAGTATTCAGAACCCTTGACTTTTTCCATATTTTGTTACGTTACAGCCGAATTCTAAACTGGATTAAATTGTTTTTTTCCCCCTCAACAATCTACACACAATGCGTCATAATGACAAAGCAAAAAATTGTTTTTTGAAATTTTTGCAAATGTAAGTAAAAATAAACGACAAATATTATATTTACATAAGTATTTAGACCTTTTAATCAGTACTTTGTTGAAGCACCTTTGGCAGCAATTACAGCCTTGAGTCTTCTTGGATATGACGCTACAAGCTTGGTACACCTGAATTTGGGGAGTTCATCCATTCATCTCTGCAGATTTAAAAATATATATATATTTTATTTTTTATTTCACCTTTATTTAACCAGGTAGGCTAGTTGAGAACAAGTTCTCATTTGCAACTGCGACCTGGCCAAGATAAAGCAAAGCAGTTCGACACATACAACAACACAGAGTTACACATGGAATAAAGAAACATACAATAAATAATACAGTAGAAAAATCTATATACAACATGTGCAAATGAGGTGAGATAAGGGAGGTAAGGCAATAAATAGGCCATGGTGGCGAAGTAATTACAATATAGCAATTAAACACTGCTATTGTAGAATGTGAAGAAGATGAACGTGCATGTAGAGATACTGGGGTGCAAAGGAGCAAGATAAATAAATACAGTATGGGGATGAGGTAGATTGGATGGGCTATTTACAGATGAGCTATGTACAGGTGCAGTGATCTGTGAGCTGCTCTGACAGCTGGTGCTTAAAGCTAGTGAGGGAGGTAAGAGCCTGCAGCTTTAGTGATTTTTGCAGTTTGTTCCAGTCATTGGCTCGAAGGAAGAATTGGCTTTGGGGGTGACCTGTGAGATATACCTGCTGAAGCGCGTGCTACGGGTGGGTGCTGCTGTGGTGACCAGTGAGCTGAGATAAGGCGGGGCTTTACCTAGCAAAGACTTGTAGATGACCTGGAGCCAGTGGGTTTGGCGATGAGTATGAAGCAAGGGCCAGCCAACAAGAGCGTACAGGTAGCAGTGGTGGGTAGTATATGGGGTTTGGTGACATAACGGATGGAACTGTACTAGACTGCATCCAATTTGTTGAGTAGAGTGTTGGAGGCTATTTTGTAAATGACATCGCCGAAGTCGAGGATCGGTAGCATGGTCAGTTTTATGAGGGTGTGTTTGGCAGCATGAGTGAAGGATGCTTTGTTGTGAAATAGGAAACCGATTCTAGATTTAATTTTGGATTGGAGATGTTTAATGTCAGTCTGGAAGGAGAGTTTAGAGTCTAACCAGATACCTAGGTATTTGTAGTTGTCCACATATTCTAAGTCAGAACCATCCAGAGTAGTGATGCTGGACGGGCGGGCAGGTGCGGGCAGCGATCGGTTGAAGAGCATGCATTTAGTTTTACTTTCATTCAAGCGCAGTTGGAGGCCACGGAAGGAGAGTTGTATGGCATTGAAGCTCGTCTGGAGGTTAGTTAACACAGTGTCCAAAGAAGGGCCAGAAGTATACAGAATGGTGTCATCTGCGTAGAGGTGGATCAAAGAATAACCAGCAGCAAGAGTGACATCATTGATGTATACAGAGAAGAGAGTTGACCCGAGAATTGAACCCTGTGGCACCCCCATAGAGACTGCCAGAGGTCCGGATAACAGGCCCTCCGATTTGACACACTGAAGTAGTTGGTGAACCAGGCGAGGCAATCATTTGAGAAACCAAGGCTGTTGAGTCTGCCAATAAGAATGTTGTGATTGACAGAGTCGAAAGCCTTAGCCAGGTCGATGAATACGGCTGCACAGTAATGTCTCTTATCGATGGCGGTTATGATATGGTTTAGGACCTTGAGCGTGGCTGAGGTGCACCCATTACCAGCTCTGAAACCATATTGCATAGCGGAGGAGATATGGTGGGATTCGAAATGGTCGGTAATCTGTTTGTTAACTTGGCTTTCGAAGACCTTAGAAGGGCAGGGCAGAATAGATAAAGGTCTGTAGCAGTTTGGGTCTAGTGTCTCCCCCTTTGAAGAGGGGGATGACCGTGGCAGCTTCCAGTCTATGGGAATCTCAGACGATATGAAAGAGAGGTTGAACAGGCTAGTAATAGGGGGTGCAACAATTTCGGCAGATAATTATAGAAAGAGAGGGTCCAGATTGTCTAGCCCAGCTGATTTGTAGGGGACAGATTTTGCAGCTCTTTCAGAACATCACCTATCTGGATTTGGGAGAAGGAGAAGGGGGGAGGTTTGGGCGAGTTGCTGTGGGGGGTGGAGGGCTGTTGATCGGGGTAGGGGTAGCCAAGTGGAAAGCATGGCCAGCCGTAGAAAAATGCTTATTGAAATTCTCAATTATAGTGGATTTATCAGTGGTGACAGTGTTTTCTAGCCTCAGTGCAGTGGGCAGCTGGGAGGAGGTGCTCTTATTCTCCATGTGTCCTACAGTGTCCCAGAACTTTTTTGAGTTTGCGCTACAGGATGCAAATTTCTGCTTGAAAAGGCTAGCCTTAGCTTTCCTAACTGCCTGTGTATATTTGTTCCTAACTTCCCTGAAAAGTTGCATATAAAGAGGAAAGTCTGTTTTAGCCTCCACGTGCGGTGACGTCGATAGACCAGTCGTGATGGACCAGTAGGGTTCCGAGTAGTAGAGGGGTCCAAGTCCAATTGGCAAAATAGGTATAGTGGCCCAAGAAATTGGCCGTTGGATCTATACAGCTAACAGTCCAATATGCTCTAGACAAGCTAGCGAGCCGCAGCTAGCAGCTAGCGGGCCGCGGCTAGTGGATGGGCATTAAGGGGATGTCGCGATGTAGAGGCCAGTTGAGTACCCCCTCGAGCAGATTACGTCGTGTCCAGTCGTGTCCAGTCGTATTGTAGCCCAGGAGTGGCTGATGGGCCTCTTTAGCTAGCCGGGAGTAAGGGCCTAGCATGGGCTTGCTCCAGGCTAATTGGTGCTTGCTCCGGGACTGACGTTAGCCAGTAGTCACTCGGATAGCAGCTAGCTAGCTGCAAAGATCCAGGTGTAAATGTCCAGAGCTTGCGGTAGGAATCCGGGGATATGGAGAGAAAATAGGTCTGGTATGCTCTGGTTTGAGTCTCGTTGTACAAACTGGCGAGAGCTTTCCGAGCTAAAGGTTAGCTGATGACCGCTAGCAGTGGTTAGCTGACTACTAGCTAGTAGCTAGTGAGCTGGCTAGCTTCTGTTGGGGGATTCCGGATTCGAGGTGAATAATACTTTAGAAAAAAAATCTGATCTGCAACCACGGGTTGCAAGAGGGTGTTTTGAAGTTGAGTTATACAAAAAAATATAAAAAAGATGCGAAGAAAAATATATAAAAAGATATATACACGGGACACGACAAGACGAGGACAAAAGACATCTGACTGCTACGCCATCTTGGATCCTCTCAAGCTTTGTCAGGATGGATGGGGAGCTTGGCTGGACAGCTATTTTCAGGTCTCTCCAGAGATGATCAAGTCCAGGCTCTGGCTGGGCCACTCAAGGACATTCAGAGACTTGTCCCAAAGCCACTCCTGCGTTGTCGCGGCTGTGTGCTTAGGGTCATTGTCCTTTTGGAAGGTGAACCTTCCCCCAAGTATGAGGTCATAAGTGCTCTGGAGCAGGTTTTCATCAAATATCTCTCTGTACTTTGCTCCATTCATCTTTTGCTCGATCTTGACTAGACTCCCTGCCACTGAAAAACATTCCCACAGCATGATGCTGCCACGACCATGCTTCACCATAAGGATGGTGCCAGGTTTCCTCCAGACTTGACGCTTTGCATTCAGGCCAAAGAATTCAAACTTGATTTTATCAGACCAGAGAATCTTGGTCTGAGAGTCTTCAGGTGCCTTTGGCAAACTCCAAGTGGGCTGTCATGTGCTTTCTACTGAGGAGTGGCTTCCATCTGGCCACTCTACCATAAAGGCGTGATTCGGGGAGCGCTGCAGAGATAGTTGTCCTTATGGAAGGTTCCCCCATCTCCACAGAGGAACTCTGGAGCTCTGTCAGAGTGACCATCGGTTTCTTAATCACCTCCCTGACCAAGGACCTTATCCCCTGATTGCTCAGTTTGGCCCGGGCGGCCAGCTCTTGGAAGAGTCTTGGTGGTTCCCAACTTCTTCCCTTTATGAATGAGGGAGGCCACTGTGTTCTTGAGGATCTTCAATGCTGTAGACATTTTTTGGTACCCTTCCCCAGACCTGTGCCTCGACACAATCCTGTCTTGGAGCTCTACGGACCTCATGGCTTGGTTTGGTGCTGAGACATGGTGCTGAGACATGCACTGTCAACTGTGGAACTTATATAGAGAGTTGTGTCCCTTTCCAAATCATGTTAATTCAATTGAATTTATCACAGGTGGACTCCAATCATGTTGTAGAAATATTTCAAGGATGATCAATGGAAACAGAATACACCTAAGCTCAATTTCAAGTCTCATAGCAAAGGGTCTGAACATTTATGTAAATAAGGTATTTTTTTTTTTATTTGCTCAAAATAAAAAATGGTGTTTTCGATTTGTCATTATGGGGTATTGTGTATAGATTGCTGAGGATTTAAAAAAAAAGATTTTTATAAGGCTGTAACGTAACAAAATGTGGAAAATTCAAGGGGTCTGAATACTTTCCAAAGGCACTGTACATTGGTACTGGTTATAACAGATGTTATGCAACTTAATAAACCCCTCTGTCTTCCGTCACACCTGGCCACTCACACAGTCCTGCCACCAACCCTCTGCTTGAACAGTTGGGCGCTTAGCCCCTCACTGCAGCCTTACACAGTAATCCTCCAAGGGGCAGCGAGCCATGGAGAGGGCCTTGTAAGTGGACAAAACACTCTAAGCATGCTTTCCACAGCGCTTAACCACCCCATTATTAGCATGACTTATCTGCAAGACACCTCTTCACACATTCCACTTTCACCAATGGGCTCGGTCCACTGCTACTACTGCTGCTGGACATTTGTGTGTGATTTATTGTGTAGTAGTGGATAGGGTCTACAGACTATTGCCGAAGAAGCCATCTGTAGTGCAAAGAGAGGCATTCTCTTGTTTAAGCACAGGGTTGATTACTATAATCTGGGGACAACCATTCGCAGCACATACAAATCAAACACACACACATATAGGCAGACAATTACATGCACATATATACACATGCATGCACCCACACACACACACACACACACACACACAGACAACCACAGTTATATTTCAAACGGTGAAAAGAAGGGGGAAAAATAACAATATGTTATTAATGATTAGGATCCAACGAAATGTTCAAAAGATGTACATTCCTCAGCACTCTTTGGTTCTAAAGCAACATTATTATTCCGGTTTGAAGTGACAGATTTTTTTCTCGGGCTTTGATGTTGATGGTAGTTAATCACTGAGAAATCTCAGGGAGAAGAAAAGCATTACAAGAGACTCCTGATTGCTTTTGTTTGTTATGTTCAACTTCCCTTGTTATTCCCCTTTAATGCTCTTTCTATCTCTCTCCCTCTGTCTTCCTCTCCCCCCTCGCTTTCTTCTCTCTCCTAAGTCTCCCTCTCTCTCCATCCTACCCCTGCCTCTCTCTCTCTCTTTCTCTCTCCCACCCTTTGTCTTCATCTATTCTTAGTGTAGCATTTTGTTTTTTGGCAGCTTCACAACGAGATATAGATCTCGTTAATTCTTAGCTCGCAGCGTGTTTTGGAACATGCAACTATTTTCCTCCCTGCACTTCATTGATGCTTCATTATTTTTTATTAGCACGACAATGGTAAATAATTAGTTGCACACGGTTCATAAAAAGAACACAGAAAATTGAATAGAGCCCTGATGTGTCATCATAAACACTGTGCCAGAAATGTACAGTCCCATTATTTCTGTTCATTTGGGAATGGATGGGAAGAGATGTGCTTTCCTCTCATGATGTTATTACATGGAGATTTGTGAAACTGATGCAATAACTGATTGTATTATCCTCTAGTTCTGGTCAAATGTGTGTGTTGTATATGTTTTAGATGGTGCTCTGTAAGTTTTTTTTTTTTTAAATATTGCACAAGACTACAATTATTTGTACAAGTGAAGGCTGGCAGGTCCAATGGCATGATCTATTAGTTTGTCAAAATGTATACTGCGTACACACAGTTTAAACAACACCAGGGGATACTGAACAGACATGCGTATGACTATGTAATAGCTGTAGATTAAATGTGTTTAATTATGCAAGATACTTCAATCATGTAATGCTACTTTGGGGCAAAAGTCCTGGTCAGTCCAGGACCTGTTGTCCAGGATTCCCCAAGGAAACATTAATGATCATGTCACATATCCCACCCTCATCAGCAAAATGAATTAGGTTGTTGCCTGCCATGTGTCCAATTTCACATATTTGAACGCTAATCCAGTTATGGCCGTCATTATTTCCACAGATATGCTCCTGATTGAAATAGGATGAATTCATGAGTAATTAAATAAGCGACAAGGTTACTCTGTGACCTTCCCGCAAAATAGCGCAGTAACAAAGTAAATCTATAACTCATTGTGCATCTTAGGTAACGTGTAATGCATCAGTATAAAAATCCATGCCTTTAAGCCGTCAAAAGTGGGAGTCAGGTTTTGTATCTAAATTGAGCTTTCACATTTGAATAATGCCAGATTTTCAGGAATTTATTGATCCCCTGATTGTACATTTCTCATACAAAGCTAGCATAAAATCGGTAAACAAGCCTAATGGACTCCAAGGACACACTGGAGAAATGTACTATGCTGTTGACGTCCTTGTCGTGGCTCTTACCTGACTTCAACAACAAGTCTAGTTTCTCCGAAGACAAAGACATGCTCAGTATTTCGCCAAGCCAAGTATAACTCAGACTCGAACAGGCAAACATGCCGAGTAAATGCGCAGTCTTATGCACCACAACAACAAAAGGAAAATTAAAATTCAATAGCAGCTGTTTGTCTCCTCAGCATCATTTTGGCTGTCAGTTTACCTTCATCCACGGTCGGGCCTCGCGGCGCTGAGAGGGAGGAAGGAAGCTGTCACAACGACCTCCAGTAACAAACACACTCCACACTAAGCTGGACGTACACATCTCCTGTGCCAGACCCTCAAGGTGTGTGTGTTTGGAGTGGGGGTTTAGTGCAGGCACTGACAACAGCATTTAGAGACAAACCCACGTCTCTTATCCACACCACTGAAGAGGCAGCACCACAACCGGCCAATTAATTGGATTGGAACAGTTTGGAGGCCACAGTCGGGTTATTTAAGTACACTTCATGCACTTCTTTTTTTAACACAAGTACCTAAGATTGAGTCTGTATGGCTATGCCTTATCCTAAAGTCAAGATAAAAGAGGGGGGCACAGCTGCACAATGCCAAAAAGACAATGTCAGAAATACCATTTACACTTTACACTCACAACCCGTATACGTGTTGAAAATGACAGATTTGGACACTGATAAACGCCTAAATTGGAACGCAGTGGCTGTGCTATAAATGACAACGGAGCTCAGGGTCCCCTCTTTACATTGCTGTGCAGGATTCAACTGACTGACGTTCTAAATGTGAGCACCAAGCCAACAAGAATGTGCCCCCATCCTTCCTGCTAATTGGGCTACTTTTGCTTATGTTTTGTTGTCCAAGAGAGGGGAATGCTGTAAATCAAGAGGACTCGATTTGTTCTGAAAGGTAAGTAAATAAATACTGCGTTGATGTCATACAAGCAAACCACACACCCAGTCCAAATGTGCACTTTGCATTTCCATATTATAAAACTAATTTCATATACACAATCAATGTTTATGGTCACTATGTTTGATGTACAGTTACAAGATGACATGGTGTCATAACCTGGGATGTTCTGAACAGAATGAGCCTGTGTTTGTTGGATTGTGAACAAAATTAGCCGCGGAGCACGCACCAAAATTACTATCTGTTTCTCTGAAGTGTCTTGTGAAAGCCTAACAGTGTAAGATCTTATTTTACAACTTAGCTAGTCATGGTGGAAATAGAATAAGCTTTCAAAATGCCCACCTGACCCAGATTGCAATTTATAATGGCCAATTTTTTATTGTGTAAACAACAGAAATTGTGTGATGGCGGGGATGCAGGGCTGTGTTCCAAACATAAAAAATAAAAGTGTGCTTGCTTCAGTTGCTCAACAGCGCAGCTAGGAGAGCTCACAAAAGCATCTCATAGTGGAAGGCTCTTTCCTTGAGCCAAGTGCATTGAAATGATTCAGTAATTGTGCACACTTTGGAGAGATGTGTGACCACTTGGAGATACCATTTAAACCTCTGACTCAAACCCTTGTGTTTTTTTTGGTCTTATGTTGCACCTACCCCACATTTTCCAGGAACGTTATTATTATGTTACTGAATATATATATACAGAGTATTTTCAGATTTTGTTATCGACAAATGCTGTGAAAAGTGCAGTTCATGTAAAATTCAGATACAATCAACAGGGTAATGTCTGCATTCAGTCTTGTGTCAGGTGAACTCCTTGTATCCTCATCTTTTGTCTTATAAGTGTTCCCTTTCGATCGCTACCTCGGTTATGCATGAGGTTTCTCCTATTTCTTCTGTTTGATAGATTTCAGTTTGGCCCTATGCATATAGGTCAATTCCCACCACTGTTAAGGGTGAGATGTAAAACCTAATTCCTGATAGCACAGACAAAAATGTGTGAATACAACTAGCACAAACAAGCAACGAGTTTCATCAATTCATGCGTATTCTCTTTAGGACTCACATAAATTATGGAGCGCGCACACACACGCACGCACGCACGCACACACACACACACACATTTGAAATACTGTATTTGAATCGACAAATCATATTACATTTGAGAAAGATTCAAACACTCACACACAAAGCTGATTCTGTCAAGTCTACAATTAGATTCACTTCTGATTCCACACGCATGTTGATCCACACTACAATTATACCTAGTTGGGAATATTTCAACAATTGTATCAGGCATTACTGACGCATTGCCTCTTGGGAACTATCATACTTCTTTGCTTAAGAATGCGAAGCCAGACTTTCTCATGAAATTACTCAACATTCTTAATAGGATCATGTCTGTCCGACCCAGCAACACAATAACTAAAGAAACAAGGAAGAAAGGACACACACACACACACACACACACACACACACACACACACACACACACACACACACACACACACACACACACACACACCACAAACACACACACACACACACACACCCAGACACACAAATGCACACACCACTCTCTACTCCACTGGCTTATCAGTGAGGCAGACAATGCTGTCCCCCATGTAATAAGAGCTATCATCATGGGCCCGGGAGTGCGTTACAGGGTATCAGATTGTGGACTAGATGGGGCTCTCGCGGGGGCAGACAGGAGCTACCAGAACCATGGAAGGGGGCAAAGCTGCTTAGCCAAGTAGAGGAAATGAAAGAAGGCTCTGGTTTTCTCCTCCGGAGGAAACACCATGCTTGAGTGAAGAGGCGGTGTTTGAGAGAGACAGACGCTGCATGGCACAGAGAGGACAGAGTGATAATAGAGATTTGTGATAAGGTAAAAGAGAAATAAAAAGAAAGGATAAGGGAAGGCTACTGCTGTGATATGGCCAGGGTCGGAAATTTACAAGGCTCCAATTTATAGACCTTGGTGTAGCTTTCCAACATGTTCATTATGTTTATGAGTCACGTTTGCTCCACACTCTCTGTAAAGCAGCAGTGAACAATACACTATTCATGGTTTTGGAGTGTCGTTATCCAATAGTAAATGAAAATATTTGTTATAGGGATTCATAAAAATCATGCCCCTCTATGACATCATTTAGGTTTTATGAACACATGCATAATGTGTTATACAAAGGCAGCATGATATAAAGTATCTCAAGACTTGCTATATGTGTTCATTGATGCTTATGTATCCCTATGACCAGGCCTTCTCAGGATAAGGTAAGACCCAGATGCAGACAGTGTCGAAGTAACAATGTTTATTACAGCAACAGAGGCAAAGGTACAGGACGGCAGGCAGGCTCAGGGGCAGGCAGGCGGGTTCAGGGTCAGGACAGGCAAGGGTCAAAAACCAGGAGGGCGAGAAAAAGAGAGGCTGGGAAAAGACAGGAGCTGACTGGACAACGCTGGTAACCTTGACAAACTAGACATACTGGCAACAGACAAACAGGGAACACAGGTATAAATACACAGGGGATAATGGGGAAGAGAGGCGACACCTGGAGGGGGGTGGAGACAATCACAAAGGCGTGACAGGCCTATGACATAAATTTCCCAAGATAATAATATACCGTATGTTAACATTTTCACAAATATATAGTCAAATTTGATAGAAAAAAATATTTTTTAAACAGTTATTTTGATACATTTCATCCATAGCAACTTGTCATTAATGTACATTTTATTAATTCAAAGTGTTATGTTTCTGTGATACTCAGAAGCTGAGAAATTGGTTATTGTGCTAATCTGATGTACTGGTTTGAGCTAAGACAGTGGTTCCCAAGTAGGGGTACTAGGACCCCTGGGGGTACTTGGCCGATCCACAGGGGTAACTTGAGAAGACTCATGAGACCACAGACTTACTGGTAAAATGCACATGAGGGGGTACTTCAGGGGTACTCCGGGCAGAGCAAAATTCAGTTGGTGGTGCACTAAGTGAAAAGGGTTTGGAACCAATGACCTAAGATAGCGACCACCATTGGCAATATGCGCACTGGTGCCATCAGACTTTTAGCTCTAACTTTGAGTTATTAACTCAGTTAAAATTGCGTCTTAAAGATGAGGCTCTCAACTTGGTATAGAGACATTGACTGGAATCGAAATATGTTTTTTAATTATTATTACATACAAAAAAATGTTTTTGTTATAGTGGTTGCCATAGTGGTTGTTCACCTTAGTGGTGCACCACTAAAAAATATATATATTTTTTCATTCCTCCATATTAACACAGAAATCATCAAACATTTAATTTTTTGGTCAGTAACAAGTTGCTTGACAAAGTCCTAAAATATCAAAAGGATCATTATGAGGTTTAGAGGTTCAAAATTGACCCCTGTTGGTGCTTTTATGGTTTACCGGTCCGTCTTCCTGGCTTATAACTGCAGCAAACATGGTCAGTATTATTTTCTTAATTTATTTTCATAATCCAAGCTGTGCAAACCAAAGACTCAATCTACTTTTAGAGGTAATGTTACTAATCTGATGTCAAAAGGTGAGTCACACAAAGGCTGCACAACAACACACCTGGTCTGACTGTTTATATACAGGGACGGATTACTACTACACACCTGGTGTGATTGCTTGTACACAAGGCCAGATTACTTCATTTACACATTTTACGTAAAATATTGTTCTTATACATACTTTGGCCTAGAACCATACCTGTAATCTAATTTTACCACAGTAAAACGGTCTGTTTATATGCTATTGGTGAAGGTACTGCAAAGCAAACTTAATTAAGTTGAACTGCAACATGTAAATGAAGTGTATATCATTTTATAGTCTCATTCCTGATACATATTTCACTTTGAGGATCTAAAATGGAGTTGATGCTCTAAGAATAAGTGCGTTTAAGTGGAGGAAGAAGTCGGGATGACAACCATTGTGGGTGGAAACTGTCATCTATGTTTAAAAAGATAAGATTTGCAGGAACCTGTACTTGAAACATGAAAGGGTACCATTTGATTTATTCAAATCCACCAGACATTGATAACATATGATGGTTCCATCTATCATTGGTTTGATGTTAATTCTCCTACTGTAATTCACAGCGGGGTGAGCGTCACAGGGGAAGGTGCCCAGTATTTTTTCCGGTAAGTCACACTGATCAGTCTGTCTGTTTTTTTTTCATAAGCACAATTCATTTACAGCCTCACTCAACATAACTTAGTATCATTCTGTCACATAATTTAGTATTGCTATAACCTGTTTGATGTCTCACATAAATATTGTATGCACAGGATACCACCGGAAAGTTAAAATTTCTCGCGAGCGAAAGAACTTGTATCATCTGATTAGACGTTTGTCATTCAAGATTGGGGAATAGAGCTTTCTAAATCATTTAGCACCTGACATTAGCATGGTATGGCAGGTTTCGGCAGGGTCACCGACCCCCATCATTTTACCATTTCAAAGCTGAGTGGATTTGATTCGAAAGCGTTAACAAAGGTGCCTAGTGCTCCAGTTTACAGGCTCAGCTCTGCATCTGAGGACCTGCCCTCCTGCTAAACCAGGGAAAAAGAGCTCACATCTCAGCATTAATACCAGTTTCCATGCCAAGATGTATAAAAATAGTGAAGCAACTAACTACCCTTGTTACCTATGGGACGGTAGATGTCCTCGGCAGAATGCAAAGATGGTTCAGATTTTATTGGATTGGGAGGTTAATTAGAAAGGAGGGATCTATCCGGTTCTTTGGCTCTCAGTGTTGTTTCACATTGAGCTTTCTGAGTCTCTGTTGGGCCCTTGCTGAAATGCCTCCTCGTTATGAAGGGCTACTTTCAGCCTTATTGTTTTAGCTAACTCTCAATAATAGTTCTATGATTCATAAATGTGCATTCGACACTGGTGAAAAAGATCACTGGTAATGCTTATGGTAATGCAATTAAGTGGCTTTTGTGTCCTGGCCATCCATTTCACAGTAGTTGACCATTATTGCTAATGCTCAGATCCGTGGCAACAGACAGTAGGAAGACAGATGCGTCAGCAAAAACTGGAGTAACTTGTCATCAACTCTCTCACAATTTCCTCTCAGTATTTATAAGAGAAAGAAAGATAAATTTAAGATGCAGATATTTTTCCTCAGTGAGAAATTGTTTCCACAAGAAAGTAAATGTCAAAGATGTTCCCTTTCATTTGAGAGGGCACAATATTGACTTTATCATAAATATACAACTTTTTGTTGACTTTGAGAACAACTATAAACATATCTCGGACACATTTATTGATAAAGATTTACAAAAGGCAAGATCTGTTACACAGGTGACTGAGAACATAGTGCCTGAGTGCATATTCCAACATGACAGTTCAACAATGTACTGACTGCTTAGCTATAACTTCATAATTGACTGGCTTGAAAAGAAAGAAAGACATTATTCCCACAAGTACAGCGGAGAACATTCAATCACCAGGGAACCTTGGGGAGAGGAGTGTGACTGATTCACATAAACAGTGTTTCAGTGGTGAGTCACATTCACAACATACAGGCAGAGTATTGTGGATCATAAATGCAAAGCTGTAATCCGTGTATTGAACACCAGCTTGCTTGCTTTGTTAGCAGCTACAGTTTAAAGGCTCAGTGCTGTCAAAAAAAGTGATTTTACTGTGTTTTATATACTGTCACGCCCTGATCTGTTTCACCTGTCCTTGTGATTGTCTCCACCCCCTCCAGGTGTCGCTGATTTTCCCCAGTGTATTTATCCCTGTGTTTCCTATCTCTCTGTGCCCATTCGTCTTGTATGTTCCAAGTCAACCAGCGTTTTTTCCCGTACGCCTGCCTTTGCTATTCTCCTTTTTCTAGTCCTGCCGGTTTCAACCCTTACCTGTTCTGGACTCTGTACCCGCCTGCCTGACCATTCTGCCTGCCTTGACCTCAAGCCTTTCTGCCACTCTGTATCTCCTGGACTCTGATCTGGTATTGACTTTTTGCCTGCCCACGACCGTTCTCTTGCCTACTCCTTTTGGATTAATTAACATTGTAAGACTCCAACCATCTGCCTCCTGTGTCTGCATATGGCTCTCGCCTTGTGTCATGATAATATACAGTATATTTCCACACTATGAGGTTGGAATAATACTGTGAAATTGTGAGAATGGTGATAATGTCCTTTTAGTGTAAGTGTTGTTTGAAAAGGCCGCCTGAAATTTCAGCCTGATTTGGTGGGGTGGAGTTTTGGCCTGCCTGGTGACATCACCAAATTAGTTGATAGACCAATAAGAAAGAGTTCTAAACCACTAAAACTGATAACCACAGCTAGTTATCAGTTTTCCCCTCCCACTCAGACCACTTCCAGACAGTCCTAGCAAAATTATTGCTTGAGAAATTGCTCTTTGCTAAGAAGCTATTTTTGTTCATGTTTAACCATTTTAACTGGAAACAATCACAGTAAGGTACTTAATTGTTACCCCAAAATGATTTGATATTGAGATAAAACTGCTGCATTGGGCCTTTAAAAGGTGATGGGGGGCCAAGTCTTCCCACCTTTCCACTGAAACGACAAAAAGCAGTCCCCTTCATCTTCCAAATTGCTTGTCACATTGTGTTTGGCAAGTTTGGAAAGACTAGTCTTTCCAACAGCCTCCATAGATCCTCAACACTTTCTGCAACCGCCCACTTTACCTCAACACTTTCAATGTTTCCCTGCCTGCACAATTAAATCTCTATTCTAAGGGACAAGATAGGAGAGGTGACAAAGCAGCATTTCCTTTATATACCATTCTACAATGACATTTGCCATGTTCATTTTATCTTGCATCCAACATATGTAAGTCTTCTTGTGGGTTCTTTGATTCTGTCTAAAGTGAAAGTGACAACATCCGTAAATATGTTTTAACAAAATTTCTACATCTCACATCATCGTTTTACTTAATCTAGCCAAAGTATTTTTTTTCTCTCTTTCCCTAGACAATGATAGTACTTTCACATTATCCTCACCTAGACCTCATACTGTGTCTCCTAGATGACAGGGCATGGAAGTCACATGCTTGATTGATGAGAAGGTGATTAAATTGTGTCCATCATTTACATATCTATAGTAGGAATTAAATTAAGAACTCAGAGAGGGGCATTGGAATGAGTGACTTCATGTCTGATTAGTTTTCTGCAGTCGGGTGTTACTCCAAACAACATCTTGTGTTGGGGGGGGCTCCTCGGGGGTGCGTGCTCAGCCCCCTCCTGCACTCCCCATTCACTCATGACTGCACGGCCAGGCATGACTCCAACACCATCATTTAGTTTGCTGATGACACAAGTGGTAGGCCTGATCACCAACAACGATGAGACAGCCTATAGGGAGGAGGTCAGAGACCTGACCGTGTGGTGCAAGGAGAACAACCTCTCCCTCAACATAATCAAGACAAAGGAGATGATTGTGGACTACAGGAAAAGCAGGACTAAGCACGCCCCCATTCTCATTGATGGGGCTATAGTGGAGCAGGTTGAGAGCTTCAAGTTCCTTGGCGTCCTCATCAGCAACAAACTAGAATGGTCCAAGCACACCAAGATAGTCGTGAAGACGGCACGACAAAACCTATTCCTCCTCAGGAGACTGAAAGATTTGGCATGGGTCCTCAGATCCTCAAAAGATTTTACAGCTGCACCATCGAGAGCATCCTGACGGGTTGCATCACTGCCTGGTATGGCAACTGCTCTGCCTCCGACAGCAATGCACTACAGAGGGTAGTGCGTACAGCCCAGTACATCACCGGGGCCAAGCTTCCTGCCATCCAATTCCTCTATACAAGGCATTGTCAGAGGAAGGCCCTAGAAATTGTCAAAGACTCAACCCACCCCCTCGAAACGATGCTGCTACTCTCTGTTATTATCTATGCATAGTAACTTTAATAACTCTACCTACATGTACATATTACCTCAATTATCTCGACACCGGTGCCCCCACACATTGACATTGACTCTGTACCGGTACCCTCTGTATATTGCCCCGCTATTGTTATTTACTACTGCTCTTTAATTGTTTGTTATTCTTATCTCTTACCTTGTTTTTTTTTCTTAAAGGGCTTGTAAGTAAGCATTCACTGTAAGGTTGTATTCGGCGCCTGTGACATATACAATTCTATTTGATTTTGTAGAATTGTTAAAGGAGTCAAGGTGACAGCGTAAGAGGAGAGTAGACTAGCAAACTGCAGATGGAAAGTACACTACTCATTGAGAACAACAAGAGTTTCTCTAAGGTGTCGGAGAAATGGCAAGCTGAATGGCACAATCCCATGTAACAGTTGTCCAAAGCTCCAGTAAATATTGGTTTAAATGAGAACCTGCTGGTCTTCTGGGGGAATTGCCTTTTGAATCAAAATGGACATAATGAGTGAGGCAGTCTACTTTGGGAATCCCATCACAATTGGCCAAATGAATTGAGACAAACATGGCAATCGTACCAGTGAATGACCTATAATATTATGTGGACGGTTCAATTCTTTCTCCTTAATTATCATAATGCTTTTCCAAAAACCCCAGCGAGTTAATTAAACAGTTCAATATAAATGGAATATACTATAAGCACTCTGCAATACCGCTTATTGAGTGAATTCCAAGGCCATTTTGTTCTCTGCCAAACAAGGTGCAAATGCATATCAACTGACAAACTACACGCACTTGATGAGTGGCTGATATCAATGCATAAAAAAAATGCAATACAAAATAGTTAGTTGGATTATTTATGTTTTTACTAGCAGAAATACAGATGGATTTGTTATTTCATGTTGATGGGACTACATGCTTGTCTTTAAGCAGGCATTTGAATTCTACCTTTGAATGGCCATCAGTAAGAATGATATTTATTACTGTAATAAACTAAAACAGACCAATAGTTATCATGATAAAGGCCAAGGGAATTTAAGCAAATTGCATACTTCTCACTTCTCATGTGCACTCTTAATTATGGTAGTAAAAGCCATGATCATTTTTACCGCCTCCATGAAGGAGATACCTTCACACAGCCTTTTTCTTTGTAAAGTTATAAAGTATATTCCACATAAAGGGATCTTAATACATTTGATATGTTTTTGTTTTGTCCTAGTCCTCATTTCAATAGATACACATAGAAAACTCTTGCTGTGACTCATGGACAAAGATGTGACATTCTATTAGTTTAATTAAAACTTCTTCGGTATTTGAATGGAGAGGACGCCATGAAGGTTACTGCCTCAAGACAAACTTGTTCTTCAACAAAATTCTCTACCTCATCCATTGAAAGTATTATTATTAGATTGAATGGCTTTTAAGCCAATTGTTTTTTAAGCACATCAAACACTCACAGCCAAGGCAAAAGTAGGATTGTATATGACATATTTTGCATCCTTTTGGTATTTTAAGTAGAAATTGTTCACCAATATTGAATTTTGACCACATGGAGAATTCAATAAATCAGATTTGTAATTATGAATAAAGACTTGTTATAGTGCCAAAATTCAGCATGTCAACCTTGTTTCACGTCTAGGAAGATTTTGACTCACTTTGAACGTATCCATTCACCATCATTCGTGGCGGCAAGTAGCCTAATGGTTAGTGTTGGACTAGTAACCGAAAGGTTGCAAGATTGAATCCCTGAGCTGACAAGGTTAAAATCTGTCGTTCTGCCCCTGAACAAGGCAGTTAACCCACTGTTCCTAGGCCGTCATTGAAAATAAGAATTTGTCCTTAACTGACTTGACTGGTTAAATAAAGGTCAAATGTAAAAATAAATGATTGTAAGGCCCAAGATATTTTGTTGCTTTGACAAAGTCATTTTTGAAGATTATTATTTATTTAATGTGATTAGTGATTCATTTGCGTCTGTCCCTCATTTTAAGGTCAACCCTGCTATTCCTTTTAAAATATATGTTTTAAAAGAAACATTGAACATTTAATGGTCAAATCATAGTGTAAAAGCAGGTGAGCTGGTTCTAATCTTTTTGGCCATTTTCTGGTGTTTTGTGGTGGCAAACTAAGCGGGTCGAGCATAACATGTCAACACTATTACCAACAGATAGACAGGTTCAACATTTTTTAACAATTACGTATTTTTTGTGAAACTTGCATTTAATTGCCACTCTCTGTTGTACACAACAAACTTCCATTCCCCCTGTCACAATGGGATGTATGGCTGATTTAAGATGAAATCGCCAACCCCGTTACGGTCAACCCTGTTACGGTCAACCCTGTTGCATTATTTGGCACTTACTATAGTACATTTTTATTTAACTTCTTGAGATGGGAAAATGTGTTTTTTATGAAGTTGAACATGTTCTCTTTATGACAATGTTAAAATTAGGTGGAATCAAAACATTTTGTTTTACCAAGTTATACTTCTCAAAAGGCACCGAATTGGTGGAACGACCCATATACCACCTTTCAGAAATATTCTAATGCATACCAGTGTATAAGGTAAGACCCAGATGCAGACTAGGTCAAAGTAACAATGTTTATTACAGCAACAGAGGCAAAGGTACAGGACGGCAGGCAGGCTCAGGGTCAGGGGCAGGCAGAGTGGTCAGGCAGGCGGATACAGGGTCAGGATAGGCAAGGGCCAAAAACCAGGAGGGCAAGAAAAGGAAAGGCTGGGAAAAGACGAGAGCTGAGAGGACAAACGCTGATAAGCTTGACAAACAAGACGAACTGGCAAAAGACAAACATAAAACACAGGTACAAGTACACAGGGGATAATGGGGAAGATGGGCGACACCTGGAGGGGGTTGGAGACCAGCACAAAGACAGGTGAAACAGATCAGGGCGTGACATAACTGTATTCTTAAAGCTCACTGCATTCTAAGTAGTCCAAATTCTGATACTGTTCTCATGTCTCCAATTTGATTCCGCACACATTTCCACATCAGTAAACAACGACACTTGTCATTTTGCGGCATTCATAAGTACTCCAGACACATGCGTTGTCGGGTCAGTGTATCTTTGTGGTAGACACATTTGCTTTGACAATGACACAACACTTTCCATTACATCTGATATTTCCCAGCCTTCAAACTGAGCTCTAGGTGCCGTGTAATCATGACGTGTGACTATTGGGAATCAGGCCTGGCCGTGTTGGCCTGTCATCCTTTCCTTATTTCCCTCTCTGTGACGCTGGAGGAGGCTGCCATATGGTGGACTGCTTATTTGAATTTGCGTTCATCAGGCTTTTATTGTAGGAGATACATATTCCCGGAGTACATCACAGTAGATCACTCCACCCTACTACAACAACAAGATAAGATGTGCTAATATACAAGGTGATAGATTTGTGAAGTGTTTGTAATAGTGTTACGTTTGCACCTTATTTTCAGAGGGGAATCAGAATACATATTTTGATGATGGTGAATTTACTGTAGGGCCTACTGTGTCCAGTTTTACATATTCTGACAATGGATTGGGCAGATAAGACATTAAGTTGGAGAGGTTGTTGGAGAGGTTATAGGTTATATATGATCAATGTATATCAACACAGGAACCAGGGCTTCAAGTACAGCAATGGCCATACTAAATAAATATTTATGAATAATTATGTCATGACACAATTAGCATACCAATGAAGTTTACAAACCATATTTTTAAAATACTGTCTGTAGAACCGTACAGGGATACGTTTCTAACCTCGATTCCATTGGCTTTCACCTCAGAGGCCATACTCTTGGGATTCTGTATTTCAGAGTCAGAGCCCTTCATAGCTATTTTTGACTTGCTTAGCCTACTTTTGAAACTACATTCCCTTTTTTTGTGCTCCTTCTTTTCTTTTTAGAGAGTCATAACCTTACTTGACACAACCTTTGTTCCCTCTTCTTTCATGGTGGTTTACAATTGGCTATGATCTGTTGATCAGGCCGTATCAGATATACTACTGGCTATGAGACGTAACCTTTCAAGGCAGCAGCACATGGATCAGTTGTAAAGGGTGTTTTTAAATGTACCTGAGGATTTACAGTATTATAAAGCCTATGCTATGAGCTGACAGTTATATTCATTAACTATATGCAGAGAATATGCATATTCATATAGTCGATTCAAAATGCATCATGACCCTTTTATTTCAAAGGCATTATTGAACTGACAATGGACAGTGCCCCGTCTCTCCTCTGAAGAAATATAGGAAAAAAGATGCAGCAGTCGACAAACATATGTGAGGATTAGGTGAGTAAACAGAATATAAGAGTCGCTGAAAACCTTGTCAATGAACGGGATTATGCAAAACAAAAAGTGGCAACCAATCAATGGTGCTTGGCACTGGCAGAGAATACTGAGGAGAGAGAGAGACAACAGACCAATGTTCCGAAAGGGGGTAATAACAACAGCAGTGAGGGAGTTTCCCAAAAACATCTTGACACTAACAAGCCATTGTTAAATAAAAGGTGCAATTTCCTGAAAACCCATAATAACAGTGGGATTATCAATCAGGGCGTTGAAGATTTCAATCACAGAAGTAAATCCTAATCATCGTAATCATATTGGGGGGTGGCTCTTTCAGTGTGTATGTGGTCTTGGTATTACACACATAATCTTGTCCTTTATTTATAAGGCATATGGCATGCATCCTCAGATTTTTATTTGATTTAACCTCTATTCAACTAGGCAAGTCAGTTAAGAACAAATTCTACCAAAAGTTAAAAGGCATCCTTTGGGGGATGGGGGCTGGGATAAAACATTTTTTTTAAATAAAAAACAAAAAATATAGGACAAAACACACATCACGACAAGAGAGACAACACAACACTACATAAAGATAGACCTAAGAACACAACGCAGCATGGCAGCAACATGGAAGCAACACAACATGGCAGCAGCACAACATGGTAGCAGCACAGAACAGGGTACAAACAGTATTAGGCACAAGACAACAGCACAAAGGGCAAGAAGGTAGAGACAACAATACATCAGGCAACGTAGCCACAACTGTCAGTAGGTGTCCATGATTGAGTCTTTGAATGAAGAGATTGAGATAAAACTGTCCAGTTTGAGTGTTTGTTGCAGCTCGTTCCAGTCGCTAGCTGCAGCGAACTGAAAAGACGAGCGTCCTAGGGATGTGTGCGCTTTGGGGACCTTTAACAGAATGTGACTGGCAGAACGGGTGTTGTGTGTGGAGAATGAGGGCTGCAGTAGATATCTCAGGTAGGGGGGAGTGAAGCCTAAGAGGGTTTTATAAATAAACATCAACCATTGGGTCTTGCGACGAGTATACATAGATGACCAGTTTACAGAAGACTATAGAGTACAGTGATGTGTCTTGTGATCGTCCCAGGACCAGTCATTACCTCAGCCATGACAGAGTGGGTCTGTTTCTGGGGACCAACCTCTGGTTGGCTCATCTTTCCTCTGCTGGACTGCTATTGGAGGATCTGAGTGTATGAGGTCTCGGGGACCACAGTGCACTGTGGAGCCCTGTGGTATGGACAACGTGCAGATACCACGTGCTGGCAGCGACCTCACGCTTCTGACGTGAACCTTTGGCCAGACTAGACCCATCAGGGCCCGAATTCCCCACTCCTCCTCTGCGCTCTCCCTTTTTTCCTCTCCCCTTTTTCCAGTGAGTGTGTATCCTGCTCAAATTGTCTGACAGACAGACCGCCTGGGACTGAAATCTCTCACTGCACGCTCAATGTGACAAATCAACAAAGACAAGCGCCCTCGGAGGCTGTGTTGTAGATGGAGAATTTATTTATGGGTGCCTTCCACCCTGCAGAATGGCAGCACTCAAACAGGCGACACAGAATGACTCAGAAGTACAACATGTCTTGTTGATTATTGAAGTGGTAGACGTTGAGGACCCAACATTGTTCCGATGTTTCCACAGAAAAAACATTATTGAACAGAGGTTCATGTGCAGGGTAGACACAATATGGGATTATTGTTGAATATGAGAGTTAAAACTTCTTCAGGATTGGTGGGTCCCCTGCGGAACGGGTGAGCTAACGTAGGCTAATGTGATTAGCATGAGGTTGTAAGTAACAAGAACATAGAACATAACCAGGACATAGACATATCTGATATTGGCAGAAAGTTAAATTCTTGTTAATCTAACTGCATTGTCCAATTTACATTTACATTTTACATTTACGTCATTTAGCAGACGCTCTTATCCAGAGCGACTTACAAATTGGTGCATTCACCTTATGATATCCAGTGGAACAACCACTTTACAATAGTACATCTACATCTTTTTTTGGGGGGGGGGTTAGAAGGATTACTTTATCCTATCCCAGGTATTCCTTAAAGAGGTGGGGTTTCAGGTGTCTCCGGAAGGTGGTGATTGACTCAGCTGTCCTGGTGTCGTGAGGGAGCTTGTTCCACCATTGGGGTGCCAGAGCAGCGAACAGTTTTGACTGGGCTGAGCGGGAACTGTGCTTCGCAGAGGTAGGGAGGCGAGCAGGCCAGAGGTGGATGAACGCAGTGCCCTTCTTTGGGTGTTGGGACTGATCAGAGCCTGAAGGTACAGAGGTGCCGTTCCCCTCACAGCTCCGTAGGCAAGCACCATGGTCTTGTAGCAGATGCGAGCTTCAACTGGAAGCCAGTGGAGTGTGTGGAGGAGCGGGGTGACGTGAGAGAATTTGGGAAGGTTGAACACCAGATGGGCTGCGGCGTTCTGGATGAGTTGTAGGGGTTTAATGGCACAGGCAGGGAGCCCCGCCAGCAGCGAGTTGCAGTAATCCAGACGGGAGATGACAAGTGCCTGGATTAGGACCTGCGCCGCTTCCTGTGTAAGGCAGGGTTGTACTCTGCGAATGTTGTAGAGCATGAACCTACAGGATCAGGTCACCGCCTTGATGTTAGCGGAGAACAACAGGGTGTTGTCCAGGGTCACGCCAAGGCTCTTAGCACTCTGGGAGGAGGACACAATGGAGTTGTCAACCGTGATGGCGAGATCATGGAACGGGCAGTCCTTCCCCGGGAGGAAGAGCAGCTCCGTCTTGCCGAGGTTCAGCTTGAGGTGGTGATCCGTCATCCACACTGATATGTCTGCCAGACATGCAGAGATGCAATTCGCCACCTGGTTATCAGAAGGGGGAAAGGAGAAGATTAATTGTGTGTCATCTGCGTAGCAACGATAGGAGAGACCATGTGAGGATATGACAGAGCCAAGTGACTTGGTGTATAGCGAGAATAGGAGAGGGCCTAGAACTGAGCCCTGGAGGACACACTGTAGCTATTACGGTGAAAGAATATCATGCTATTGTTTGAGGAGAGTGCACAGTTTTGAATATGAAAGTTATTAATAAACAAATTAGGCACATTTGGGCAGTCTTGATACAACATTTTGAACAGAAATACAATGGTTCATTGGATCAGTATAAAACGTTGCACACACAGTACTGCCATCTAGTGGCCAAAGTCTAAATTGCAGCTAGGCTGGAATAATACATTATGGCCTTTCTCTTGCATTTCAAAGATTGTTTTTGATTTGTATTATCTTTTACCAGATCTAATGTGTTATATTCTCCTACATTCCTTTTTCATTTCCACAAACTTCAAAGTGTTTCCTTTAAATGGTACCAAGAAAATGCATATCCTTGCTTCAGGGCCTGAGCTACAGGCAGTTAGATTTGGGTTTGTCATTTTAGGCGAAAATTGAAAAAAGGGGGACTATCCCTAAGAAGTTATTAAGGATATACTGAATTATTTAAATTGCAAGACATATTTCAAGTTAACGTAAGGAACGAACCAGACGTACTCAATGTCTTTTATGCACTCTTTGACAAAAACAACACAGAACCCTGCTGGGTGATCTCTCTCTCTGTGGTTTACGTAAGTAAGGTTTTTAAACGGGTCAACACTCGTAAGGCTGTAGGGCCAGACGATATTCCAGGGAAGGTCCTCAGGGCATGCGCAGACCAGCTGGCAGGCATCTTCACAGACATTTTCAACCTCTACTTGTCCCAGTCTGTAATCCCAGCATGTTTCAAGCTGACTACCATCATTCCTGTCCCCAAAAACCCCAAGGCATCCTGTCACAATGACTACCACCCTGTAGCTGTCACATCTGTAATAATAAAGTTCTTTGAAAGGCTGGTCATGGCACACATCAACTCCATCATCCCAGACACCCTGGACCCACTCAAATTTGCATACCGCCCCAACAGATGCACGGACGTCGCAATCTCAATTGCACTCCACTCTGCCCTCTCCCACCTAGAAAAAAGAATACCTACAGTATGTGAGGATGCTGTTCATCGACTACTGGTCAGCGTTCAACAGCATAGTGCAGTCCAATCTCGTCACCAAGCTCAGGATCCTGAGACCCTGTAACTGGATCCTGGACTTCCTGATGGGTCGACCCCAGGTGGTAAGAGTATGCAACCTGGCAGTGTGGTGCCAAGACAACAGCCTCTCCCTCAACGTCAGCAAGAACAAACAGCTGATTGTAGACTTCAGGAAACAGGGGGGTGCACACCCCATCCACATTGACGGGCCAAAATAGAGAGGGTCAAGAGCTTTAAATCCCTCTGTGTCCACATCACTGAGGACTTATAATGGTCTTCTTACACCAGTACAGAAGTGCCTCTTCTGCCTCAGGAGGCTGAAGCCAGTTGGGACGCTCCATCGAGAAAATCCTGACTGGTTGTATCACTGTCTGGTATGGCAACTGCACCACCCTTGACCGGAAGGCCCTACAAAGGGTGATGCGGACAGCCCAGCGCATAACTCCTGGTGAGCTCCCAGCCATCCAGGACGTACATGCCAGGCGGTATCTGGGAAAGCCACAAAACATTTCCAAAGACTCCAGACACTCGAGACATGGACTGTTCTCGTAACTCCCATACGACAGACGGTATAGCTTTGATGCCCTGGCCATAAAACTGTGAAATGGCTAACTGCTGCTGCTAAAATGATTATTCATTAGATGTATTACTACCACTGCACTTCTGTTAATTGATTATTGATTGCCATTACCGTTAGTTCCTATCTATTCTATCCTGCCACGGGTCACTAATACTCCTGTTTACATGTATATATTACCACTAATATATTTGCTGACGACACAATGGTGGTCAGCCTGATCACCAACGGCGATGAGAAAGCCATAAGTATATTACTATAAGTTTTTATATATGCCTGCTACCAGTCACTTTCAAGCCCTGTTTATATGTGCAGTATATCATGACACTGTCACTCTCACACACACTCACTCACACACTCACAGTAACACCCACACACTCACAGTAACACCCACACACTCACAGTAAGACACCCCCCCCCCCCCACACACACTTATGCTTGAATGCACACACTCACCACAACCACACACCCACCTACTACTAATGCTGCTGACATACTCTATACAATTATTATTATTATTTTGTATCCTGCTAACAGTCACTTTCTCCCAATCCCCACCTTTACATACAAAAGTCATGTAGCAGACGATCTTATCCAGAGCGAATTGCAATTAGTGACTTCATCTTAAGATAGCTAGGTGAGACAGTATATTTTGGTATTGGCACTGACCCTGTGTATACAGTTTAAGTCGGAAGTTTACATACACTTAGGTTGGAGTCATTAAAACTGTTTTTTCAACCACTCCACAAATTTCTTGATAACAAACTATAGTTTGGGCAAGTCGGTTAGGACATCTACTTTGTGCATGACACAAGTAATTTTTCCAATAATTGTTTACAGACAGACTATTTCACTTATAATTCACTGTATCACATTTCCAGTGGGTCAGAAGATTACATACGTACACGAAATCAGCCAACACCTCAGAAAAACAATTCTAGACTTCCACAAGTTTGATTCACCCTTTGGAGCAATTTCCAAACACCTGAAGGTACCACGTTCATCTGTACAAACAATAGTACGCAAGTATGAACAACAGGAGACAACGCAGCCGTCATACCGCTCAGGAAGGAGACGCGTTCTCCTACTTTGATGCGAAAAGTGCAAATCAATCCCAGAAAAACAGCAAAGGACCTTGTGAAGATACTGGAGGAAACAGGTACAAAGTATCTATATCCACAGTAAAACAAGTCCTATATCGACATAACCTGAAAGGCCGCTCAGCAAGGAAGAAGCCACTGCTCCAAAACCACCATACGGTTTACAACTGCACATGGGGACAAAGTTCGTACTTTTTGGAGAAATGGCCTCTGGTCTGATGAAACAAAAATAGAACTGTTTGGCCATAATGACCATCGTTATGTTTGGAGGAAAAAGGGAAGCCGAAGAACACCATCCCAACCGTGAAGCACGGGGGTGGCAGCATCGTGTTGTGGGGGTGCTTTGCTGCAGGAGGGACTGGTGCACTTCACAAAATAGATGGCATCATGAGCATGGAAAATGATGTGGATATATTGAAGCAACATCTCAAGACATCAGTCAGGAAGTTAAAACTTGGTCACAAATGGGCCTTCCAAATGGACAATGACCCCAAGCATACTTCCAAAGTCGTGGCAAAATGGCTTAAGGACAACAAAGTCAAGGTATTTGAGTGGCCATCAGAAAGCCCTGACCTCAATCCTATAGAAAATATGTGGACAGAACTGAAAAAGCAGGTAAGGAGCAAGGAGGCCTACAAACCTGACTCATTTACACCAGCTCTGTCAGGAGGAATGGGCCAAAATTCACCCAACTTATTGTGGGAAGCTTGTGGAAGGCGACCCGAAACGTTTGACCCAAGTTAAACAATTTAAAGGCAATGCTACCAAGTACTAATTAAGTGTATGTAAACTTCTGACCCACTGGGAATGTGATGAAAGAAATAAAAGCTTAAATAAATCATTCTCTCTACTATTATTCTGACATTTCACATTCTTAAAATAAAAGTGGTGATCCTAACTGACAGGGAATTTGTACTAGGATTAAATGTCAGGAATTGTGAAAAACTGAGTTTAAATGTATTTGGCTAAGGTGTATGTAAACTTCCAACTTAAACTGTAGCTTCCTATCTTATTTCTTGTGTTTTCTTTATTATAAATATATATTTATTTGATTCAAGACCATTTTTTTTAAATATACACCATGCCCCTGAGAAGTTCAGCAGTATGGCTGGTGGCATTGTCATGCTGGAGGGTCATGTCAGGATGAGCCTGCAGGAAGGGTACCACATGAGGGAGGAGGATGTCTTCCCTGTAACGCACAGCGTTGAGATTGCCTGCAATGACAACAAGCTCAGGCCGATTTTGCTGTGACTCACTGCCCCAGACCATGACAGACCCTCTAAATCGATCCCGCTCCAGAGAACAGGCCTTGTTGTAATGCTCATTCCTTCGACTATAAACACAAATCCGACCATCACCCCTGGTGAGACAAAACCGCAACTCGTCAGTGAAGAGCACCTTTGCCAGTCATCTCTGGTGCAGCGACGGTGGGTTTGCGCCCATAGACGACGTTGCTGACGGTGATGTTTGGTGAGAACCTGCCTTACAACAGGCCTACAAGCCCTCAGTCCAGCCTCTCTCAGCCTATTGCGGACAGTGTGAGCACTGATTGAGGGATTGTGCCTTCCTGGTGTAACTCGGGCAGTTGTTGTTGCCATTGTGTACCTGTCCCTCAGGTGTGATGTTCGGATGTACCGATCCTGTGCAGGTGTTGTTACACGTGGTCTGTCACTGCGAGGACAATCAGCTGTCCGTCCTGTCTCCCTGTAGCGCTGTCTTAGGCATCTCACAGTACGGACATTGCAATTTATCTGCAGTCCTCATGCCTCCTTGCAGCAGGCCTAAGGCACGCTCACACAGATGAGCAGGGACCCTGGGCATCTTTCTTTTGTTTGTTTTTTCAGAGTCAGTAGAAAGACCTCTTTAGTGTCCTAACTTTCATAACTGTGACCTTAATTGCCTACCGTCTGTAAGCAGTTAGTGTCTTAACGAACGTTCCACAGGTTCATGTTCATGAATTGTTCATTGTTCATTTAACAAGCACGGGAAACAGTGTTTAAACCCTTTACAATGAAGATCTGTGAAGTTTTTTGGATTTCTACAAATAATTTTTGAAAGACAGGGTCCTGAAAAGGGGCATTACTTTTTTTGCTGAGTTTAGTTCTTCTGTCCCTTTAATGATTCATTCTTACAACAGCTACACCATTGCAGCTGAATTGTTACTTAATTATTACTCTTGACAACTTAAAGTAAATGGTCTCTACCACTATAATGACCTACTCTCTCCTTAGAGGGCATTTGGAGTAGTTTCTAATTTTATTAGTCATATGTATGGGATGCGCATGGTGTAAATCATCCACTGAAATGCTTACTTGCACGTTCCTTCTCGAATAATAAATAAATATACGAATCAGAACATAAAGTAAATGGCTCAAGAGAATAGAATAAACATTTTAGCATAAATATAATACAGGAAGGCACAATTTATATTTCCAATATTTACACGTGTTTTGGGAAAGGGGGGATGGGGACAGTGTATAAACAGCACTATAATAAGAGTCTGGTAGCAGAAGTTGTGATGTGAGTAAAGTAGGTTTACTGCATGTTTCCCCTCAACGCTTAATCTATTTTGGCAAGGCTGTATTTCACTATTTGTGCAGGTTGTATAATTCCTAGTCTAGGTAAATAAAGTTGATGTATTAACAGCACCGATGCTATAACAGAAATGGAACTGCAATGAAACACAAACCCTAAACATGTTTTATTCCTAACAATAAGGAAAATCATCTGCAGGATGTGCACTGGAACAATGGGTAAAACCTAACATTGACAAGATACTTTATGTATAGTATACACAGAGGAACTACTTTTTGCCAAATAAGAAAATAGTGGTGTTAGCCACCCAGCTGGAACGATTATCATACAAGCAGAACAAGCAACATCCAAGTGATTGCTGTTTTCCCAGCCCACAGTGATAAATATATAATTTGCATTCCAATAGATACAAGTGTGCAGCCCCAAAGTTTGCTTATGCCTCTCTCGATTCACTGATGTACATTTCTCCATATCTGATTATCCGAATATCAAATTAGTGTCTTATTTCCGCTTTGACTGCTTCCGTACATTCTATTTGCTTTATTTTAATTAACTTGCAGGCACGTCTGCTGCTCTGACCAGCTGTGCCTTAATAAATAGTGTTAATGGCAAATTTGTGATAGTATTTATGTGTAGTATTTCCCATAATTCACCAGTAATTGATTTATTCACAAAGATTGAACTTGATTCCTGCTGTCATCATTCTCTCCTCCTAACAATATGTATAAAGTTCTATTTGAAGTTGAAGGACATCTTATTAAAGGTTTCCCCAGCTTTTCTTTATGTCAGTGTTTAAAATATGTGTATAGTTAAGAAGAAAAAAAACAGTAAAGTTCACTGTCATTGATCAGTAGGAAGCAGCCTTGGCGTGTAGATCAGTATCTCCACTGAATGGACCATTTGTTGCCAGTAAAAACTATCTCCCCCAGCTGGCCTGTCCCACGTTTTAACAATCAGCTCACCTCAACCCTGCAACACTGTGGCACATAAACCCCAACAGGATAAAAGATTAATGTGATGTGACACTTTGTGCCTGTCACACATTTGGGCACACCATATTTTCCTGATTGCTCTGCGAGATATCTATAGGCCTACAGCCTTTTCCCTCACAGCTCTGGCAGTCAGTCCTGTTGTTGCAAAGAACTGCAGGAAAGCAGTAGCCGATCACATCATGCAAATCCCAGTCGTTTGTTTGGACGTGCGCTGCATCAGAAAGGGAAAAAAAGGAGGGAGAAACGAAGCGAGAACAGACGGGTATGTTTTTCAAAGCCTCTGTGTTCTTGACCCCTACGTTTTGTTCTTCATGCCTCTGAAGCTATGGCGACAGAGTGTATGACATGCCGTTGGACACCTCAAAGGTCAACAAGATAAACATATGGCCGCCTGCATAAAATCAACAGGAAATATGTGTTTCGGTTTGTTTTTCCATGTCATTTCAAATCCCATCTCAGTTGGTCACACGCCAACAGGTGGCTAGCTAGCAAGGTGACACAACGTTTTATTTAACAGGACCTACCATATGCCTAGACGTATGGAAAGGATGTTTTCTTGTCTTGTTGACATATGGCGATGCCAAAGTTCCTACGTTGAGAACTTGTTTACTTGTCTTTACAATTGTATGGTATCCTCATGGATAAAAAATATTTCCTGAGTGGATAATCACAAATAAACATGCTCAAGTCCCTCAAGAATGTTTGCAATTATAAGAATGGCTGCAATTATTATTTTATGGCCAAACTACTGTATGAAAGTGTAAGTACAGTGCACAGTGTGCTTTGAAATATATGGATATTTCCATTAAACACCCTGTGCGATAAGAATCAATTGATAGTTCAACCAGCATTGGTGTCAGGAAGATGAAAGTGGTCAAACAACGGGAGAAGACATGTAAGTCAATGTGCAGTGCATTTCTACATAGAAGACAGTGAAGCAGTCAGTCAATAGCGAGTTTGTGGATATTGATGAAAACAGGGAACATGTCTTGGCATGCCCTGTCAACCTCATGTCTACAGAGCTAAGGAAAAAAGAGGAGTGATCCATAAAAGCAGTTTTAACATTGACATTCTCCCAGAAAATAAGATGAATATGAACTTGAGTCTTAAAATCAATATATTGAAAAAGACTGTGACAATCAAAGATGTCAGAAACCTGCCCGATTTAAAAGGTAAAACTACTTGACACCCAGCGTGATAACACGTTATGACACGGTCATAACCATGTCATAACAGCTGACATAACATGTCATAACCTGTCATAATATGGTCATAACACCGTTATGACCCATATATTTACACCTGTTGTGACATAGATTGTGTTATTTTATGGATGGTTATGACACCTACATAAGAGTGTAATAAATTCTTTACAGTCATGTTTTTTCCATCATATTTTAAATACACTTCATGACACTGTCATGAAGCATTATGACCATGATGTATCACTTCACTTGGACTAAGAAAATAAACTTTAAGACACTGTCAAGAAGCATTATGACCATCCTTTGTCAATTTACTTGGACTAAGAAAATACACTTTATGACACTGTCAAGATGCATTATGACCATCATAATCATATAAGCCAGATTGACCGGTAGTGAGCGTGATAGGCCTAAGGTTTTAGAACACCTACATTGTAGAATAATAGTGAAAACATCACAACTATGAAATAACACATACGGAATCATGTAGTAACCAAAAAAATGTTAAAGAAATCTAAACATATTTTATATTTAAAATTCTTCAAATAGCCACCCTTTGGCTTGATGTCAGCTTTGCAAACTCTTGGCATTCTCTCAACCAATTCCCACATATGCTGAGAACATGCTTTTCCTTCACTCTGCGGTCCAACTCATCCCAACCACCTAAATTTGGATGAGGTTCAGGGATTGTGGAGGCCAGGTCCTGATGCAGCACTCTATCACTCTCCTTCTTGATCAAATAGCCCTTACACAGTCTGGAGGTGTGTTTTGGGTCATTGTCCTGTTGAAAAACAAATGATTGTCCCACTAAGCCCAAACCAGATCGGATGGCGTATCGCTGCAGAATTATGTGGTAGCCATGCTGGTTAAGTGTGCTTTGTATTCTAAATAAATCACAGACAGTGTCACCAGCAAAGCACCCCCACACCATAACACCTCCTCCTCCTTGCTTTACGATGGGAAATGCACATGCAGAGATCCTCCATTCACCTACACCGAGTCTCACAAAGACACGGCAGTTGGAACCAAAAATCTCAGATTTGGACTCCAGACCAAAGGACATATTTCCACTGGTCTATGGTCCGTTGCTCATGTTTCTTGGCCCAAGCAAGTCTCTTCTTTTTATTGGGGTCCGTTAGTAGTGGTTTCTTTGCAGCAATTCAATTCAAATCATAAAATGTGATTGGTTAGCAGATGTTATTTTGAGTGTAGCGAAATGCTTGTGCTTCTAGTTCCAAAAGTGCAGCAATATCTAACAAGTACTCTAACAATTCTACAACAACTACATAAAACACACATGGTTTTAGGTGACAAGCCAAATTTCTTCAGCCTCCTGAGGTTGAAGAGGCACTGTTGCGACTTCTTCACCACACTGTCTGTGTGGATGGACCATTTCAGTTTGTCCATGCTGAGCACGCACCCTTGTGGGCCCCAGTGTTGAGGATCAGTGAAGTGGAGATGTTGTTTCCTACCTTAACCACCTGGGGGTGGCCCATCTGGAAGTCCAGGACCCAATTGCACAGGGCGGGGTTCAGACCCAGGGCCTCAAGTTTAATGATGACCTTGGAGGGTACTATGGTGTTAAACATTTGCCTGATTCATGCTGTCTCCTCAGAACAGATGATGTTGAGATGTGTCTGTTCCATGAACTCTGTGAAGCATTTATTTGGGCTGCAATTTCTGAGGCTGGTAAGTCTAATGAACTTTTCCTCTGCAGCAGAGGTAACTCTGGGTCTTCCCTCCTGTGGTGGTCCTCATGAGAGCCAGTTTAATCATAGCGCTTGATGGTTTTTGCGACTGCACTTGAAGAAACTTTCAAAGTTCTTGACATTTTCCATATTGACTGACCTTCATGTCTTAAAGTAATGATGGACTGTCGTTTCTCTTTGCTTATTTGAGCTGTTCTTGCTATAATAAGGACTTGATCATTTACCAAATAGGGCTCTCTTCTGTATACCCCCTACCTTGTCACAACACAACTGATTGGCTCAAACGCATTAAGAAGGAAAGAAATTCCACAAATTCACTTTTAAGAAGCCACACCTGTTAATTGAAATGCATTCCAGGTCACTCATGAAACTGGTTGAGAATATGCCAAGAGTGTGCAAAGCTGTCATCAAGGTGGCTATTTGAAGAATCTCCAATATAAAATATATTTAGATTTCTTTAAAAAAATTTTGGTTACTACATTTACATTTTAGTCATTTAGCAGACGCTCTTATCCAGAGCGACTTACAGTAGTGAATGCATACATTTCATACATTTTTTTCTCTGCACTGGTCCCCCATGGGAATAGAACCCACAACCCTGGTGTTGCAAACACCATGCTCTACCAACTGAGCCACACGGGACTACTACATGGTTCCATATGTGCTATTTCATAGTTTTTTTATTTTATTTTTATTTCACCTTTATTTAACCAGGTAGGCTAGTTGAGAACAAGTTCTCATTTACAACTGCGACCTGGCCAAGAATAAAGCAAAGCAGTTCGACACATACAACAGCACAGAGTTACACATGGAGTAAACAAACACACAGTCAATAATACAGAAGAAAAAGTCTATATACAGTGTGTGCAAATGAGGTAAGATAAGGCAGGTAAGGCAATAAATAGGCCATGGTGGCGAAGTAATTAGCATATAGCAATTAAACACTGGAATGAGATGTGCAGAAGATGAATGTGCAAGTAGAGATACTGGGGTGCAAAGGAGCAAGATAAATAAATAAATACAGTATGGGGATGAGGTAGTTGGATGGGCTATTTACACATGGGCTACGTACAGCTGCAGTGATCTGTGAGCTGCTCTGACAGCTGGTGCTTAAAGCTAGTGAGGGAGATATGTGTCTCCAGCTTCAGTGAATGTTGCAGTTCGTTCCAGTCATTGGCAGCAGAGAACTGGAAAGAAAGGCGGCCAAAGGAGGAATTGGCTTTGGGGGTGACCAGTGAGATATACCTGCTGGAGCGCGTGCTATGGGTGGGTGCTGCTATGGTGATCTGTGAGCTGAGATAAGGCGGGGCTTTACATAGCATAGACTTGTAGATGACCTGGAACCAGTGGGTTTGGCGACGAGTATGAAGCGAGGGCCAGCCAACGAGAGCGTACAGGTCGCAGTGGTGGGTAGTATATGGGGCTTTGGTGACAAAACGGATGGCACTGTGACAGACTGCATCCAATTTGTTGAGTAGAGTGTTGGAGGCTATTTTGTATTTGACAATGCCGAAGTCGAGGATCGGTAGGATGGTCAGTTTTACGAGGGTATGTTTTGCAGCATGAGTGAAGGATGCTTTGTTGCGAAATAGGAAGCCAATTCTAGATTTAATTTTGGATTGGAGATGCTTAATGTGAGTCTGGAAGGAGAGTTTACAGTCTAACCAGACACCTTGGTATTTGTAGTTGTCCACATATTCTATGTCAGAACCGTCCAGAGGAGTGATGCTGGATGGGCGGGCAAGTGCGGGCAGCGATCGGTTGAAGTTTTACTTTTATTCAAGCACAGTTGGAGGCCACGGAAGGAGAGTTGTATGGCATTGAAGCTCGTCTGGAGGTTAGTTAACACAGTGTCCAAAGAAGGGCCAGAGTATACAGAATGATGTCGTCTGCGTAGAGGTGGATCAGAGAATCACCAGCAGCAAGAGCAACATCATTGATCTATACAGAGAAGAGAGTCGGCCCGAGAATTTAACCCTGTGGCACCATCATTTGAGAAACCAAGGCTGTAGATTCTGTCGATAAGAATGCGGTGATTGACGGAGTGGAAAGCCTTGGTCAGGTTGATGAATAGTGGAGAAGGTACGGTGGGATTGGAAATGGTCGGTAATCTGTTTGTTAACTTGGCTTTCGAAGACCTTAGAAAGGCAGGGTAGGATAGATATAGGTCTGTAGCAGTTTGTGTCTAGAGTGTCTCCCCTTTGAAGAGGGGGATGTCTTCACTATTATTCTACAATGTAGAAAATAGTAAAAATAAAGAAAAACCCTTAATTGAGTAGGTGTGTCCAAACTTTTGCTTGGTTGTGTACATGACCTTATACTAGTCATCAGTCAAAAAGAGGGTGTCTTGTCCTGCTCCTGAAATCTGCTCCTGCATTCATCCCAATCATCAGCTACAGAGAATTGGGGTAGGTGAATGTCTGACATCAATGTGGCAGCAATGCAATGATAATTTAATATGGTACATTGAAAAAATATATATTATTTGACATAAAAATACTGTTGACACGTAGGCTATTTTGTAATGGAATGATTTGTCTTATGTGGTAGGTTTTGTGTGTTTTTACACTCTCATATAAGTGTCATAACCAGCCATAAAATAACACAATATATGTTACAACAGGTATAAATATGTGTCATGATAGTGTTATGACAATATTACAATAGGTTATGACAAGTTAGGCCAGATGTTATGACATATTATTACGAGGTTATGACGCTGGGTGTCAAGCAAAGTGTTACCAACACTTGTTAAGAATAGCTGTGATATTTGATATTTTGCAATGATACATTTGGCAGACCTATCTACCTGAGTCTAATTGACTTGGTTTTGGTCTGGCTGTGGTACTGTAGAGCACTCAGACCCATGGTTTTCAGTTAGGGCTCAGACCTGCTAGGGCATTTCCTCTGCATTGCAGCACTTTCTCGGATGAATGATGGTTCCTTAAAAAGCCGCCACTAAATAGCATGACTGATTCTCTCTAACGTAACTGCCCTCCACCATTACAGCCCTCTTTAGAGGAGGGATCAATACCTAATTGTTGCTCAGTGAGAGAGGGGAAAATCTTTCCTTCATTTAGGGAAGAAATGCTGGCCCATATTTTTTTGAGTGAATGGCCAAGTGATTCAAGTTGTTAAATTTAGCTTAAAAATGTAGAACAGTGCTACGTTAACATGTTTTAATAAGGCTATTTGTATTTTTTTATTGCTATATCTCTTTTAAAATCCTCCTTGACTTGCTGAGGCACACTGACAGTCATTTAGATTTAACTGATAATATGCATCCAGAGACTGAGCCAGAAGTCAAAGCATTGCCTCGAGCTTCGCTTTAGAAACCAAGTTTCTGCTGTGTTCACCGAAGGAACTTCTGTTCAGGTGTACACAGCGTTGTGACATGAATCCAACACAGCGATTTTACATGCCAGCTAGGCTTCACTGGGGTCTCACAAGAGGGACAAACACTAGTCTAAATATTAATTTGTTCTTTTTTTGTCTTATAATTTCAGCGCCACATGCATTTCGTTTGGCAGGATGTTTGCCCTGCACAAGCACAGCCTAAGTGGGAAGGGAGAAAACCTCATCAGAGAAACCCTACCAGATGTTGGTGTTGCTCACCCACCAAGCATGAAATGTTGTCTGCAGGGAGATGATTTAAAAATGTTCTCCTACGTGGGGGAAAAGACAGAAGAGAAAATGTTATTTTTCACCCTGGCAAGAGATCCCTGAATGAGCAAATATAGACTACATTTTAATTCTCCCATTGCTCTAAGAAATAATAATAGTTATAATGATGACATATCCTGGCATCCATTTGGTTGGATTGTTTTGATGTTATTAATACGGCTATTGGAGTTTCTGTGGCTATGTAGTAATGCACTAATACTGCAGCAGTTCCTTGTATAATTTAATGGATTCCGTATAATAAAACTATATCTGATGATAGGTTTGGACAAGTTGCTGAGGATATACAAGCTAGTTTTCCAGTGTTTGTGTCATAAATTGGAAACAAATATAAATTGAATGTCTTCACTTTCACAGAGCCTGACTGGAGGTTAATTATATAGATGTCACGTCCTGACCAGTAAAATGGGTTATTTGTTTTTGGTTCTATGTTTTCTATTTCTATGCTTAAATCTTGTTTTCTATTTCTATGTTAGGTTTCTATGTTAGGTTTTTGGTAGGACCTCCAATCCTATTTTTCCAACTTAATTGAGGAAAATAAGAAAAATCCGAAGTTTCTTTTTGATACTGTCGCAAAGCTAACTAAAAAGCAGCATTCCCCAAGAGAGGATGGCTTTCACTTCAGCAGTAATGAATTCATGAACTTCTTTGAGGAAAAGATCATGATCATTAGAAAGCAAATTACGGACTCCTCTTTAAATTTGGGTATTCCTCCAAAGCTCCATTGTCCTGAGTCTGCACAACTCTGCCAGGACCTAGGATCAAGGGAGACACTAAAGTGTTTTAGTACTATATCTCTTGACACAATGATGAAAATAATCATGGCCTCTAAACCTTCAAGCTGCATACTGGACCCTATTCCAACTAAACTACTGAAAGAGCTGCTTTCTGTGCTTGGCCCTCCTATGTTGAACATAATAAACAGCTCTCTATCCACCGGATTTGTACCAAACTCACTAAAAGTGGCAGTAATAAAGCCTCTCTTGAAAAAGCCAAATCTTGACCCAGAAATTATAAAAAACTATCGGCCTATATCGAATCTTCCATTCCTCTCAAAAATTTTTGAAAAAGCTGTCGCACAGCAACTCACTGCCTTCCTGAAGACAAACAACGTATACGAAATGCTTCAGTCTGGTTTTAGACCCCATCATAGCACTGAGACTGCACTTGTGAAGGTGGTAAATGACCTTTTAATGACGTCAGACCGAGGCTCTGCATCTGTCCTCGTGCTCCTAGATCTTAGTGCTGCTTTTGATACCATCGATCACCACATTCTTTTGGAGAGATTGGAAACCCAAATTGGTCTACATGGACAAGTTCTGGCCTGGTTTAGATCTTATCTGTCAGAAAGATATCAGTTTGTCTCTGTGAATGGTTTGTCCTCGGACAAATCAACTGTAAATTTTGGTGTTCCTCAAGGTTCCGTTTTAGGACCACTATTGTTTTCACTATATATTTTACCTCTTGGGGATGTCATTCGAAAACATAATGTTAAATTTCACTGCTATGCGGATCACACAGCTGTACATTTCAATGAAACATGGTGAAGCCCCAAAATTGCCCTCACTAGAAGCCTGTGTCTCAGACATAAGGAAGTGGATGGCTGCAAACTTTCTACTTTTGAACTCGGACAAAACAGAGATGCTTGTTCTAGGTCCTAAGAAACAAAGAGATCTTCTGTTGAATCTGACATTTAATCTGGATGGTTGTACAGTCGTCTCAAATAAAACTGTGAAGGACCTCGGCGTTACTCTGGACCCTGATCTCTCTTTTGAAGAACATATCAAGACTGTTTCAAGGACAGCTTTTTTCCATCTACGTAACATTGCAAAAATCAGAAACTTTCTGTCCAAAAATTACGCAGAAAAATTAATCCATGCCTTTGTTACTTCTAGGTTGGACTACTGCAATGCTCTACTTTCCGTCTACCCGGATAAAGCACTAAATAAACTTCAGTTAGTGCTAAATACGGCTGCTAGAATCCTGACTAGAACCAAAAAATTTGATCATATTACTCCAGTGCTAGCCTCCCTACACTGGCTTCCTGTTAAGGCAAGGGCTGATTTCAAGGTTTTACTGCTAACCTACAAAGCAGTACATGGGCTTGCTCCTACCTATCTTTCCGATTTGGTCCTGCCATACATACCTACACGTACGCGACAGTCACAAGATGCGGGCCTCCTAATTGTCCCTAGAATTTCTAAGCAAACAGCTGGAGGCAAGGCTTTCTCCAATAGAGCTCCATTTTTATGGAATAGTCTGCCTACCCATGTGAGAGACGCAGACTGTCTCAACCTTTAAGTCTTTACTGAAGACACATCTCTTCAGTAGGTCCTATGATTAAGTGTAGTCTGGCCCAGGGGTGTGAAGGTGAATGGAAAGGCTGGAGCAACGAACCGCCCTTGCTGTCTCTGCCTGGCCGGATCCCCTCTTTCCACTGGGATTCTCTGCCTCTACCCCTATTACAGGGGCTGAGTCACTGGCTTACTGGTGTTCTTCCATGCTGTCCCTGGGAGGGGTGCATCACTTGAGTGGGTTGAGTCACTGACGTGGTCTTCCTGTCTGGTTGGCGCCCCCCCTTGGGTTGTGCCGTGGCGGAGATCTTTGTGGGCTATACTCGGCCTTGTCTCGAGATGGTAAGTTGGTGGTTGGAGATATCCCTCCAGTGGTGTTGGGGCTGTGCTTTGGCAAAGTGGGTGGGGTTATATCCTACCTGTTTGGCCCTGTCCGGGGTTTCATCGGATGGGGCCACAGTTTCTCCTGACCCCTCCTGTCTCAGCCTCCAGTATTTATGCTGCAGTAGTTTATGTGTCGGGGGGCTAGTGTCAGTCTGTCACATCTGGAGTATTTCTCTTGTCTTTTCCGGTGTCCTGTGTGAATTTTAAATATGTTCTCTCTAATTCTCTCTTTCTCTCTTTCTTTCTTTCTCTCTCTCGGAGGACCTGAGCCCTAGGACCATGCCTCAGGACTACCTGGCTTGATGACTCCTTGCTGTCCCCAGTCCACCTGGCCGTGCTGCTGCTCCAGTTCCAACTGTTCTGCCTGCGGCTATGGAACCCTGACCTGTTTCCTGGACGTGCTACCTGTCCCAGACCTGCTGGAACCCTGACCTGTTCACCGGACGTGCTACCTGTCCCAGACCTGCTGTTTTCAACTCTCTAGAGACAGCAGGAGCAGTAGAGATACTCTCAATGATCGGCTATGAAAAAGCCAACTGACACTTACTCTTGTGTTACTGACTTGTTGCACCCTCGACAACTACTATGATTATTATTATTTGACCATGCTGGTCATTTATGAACATTTGAACATCTTGGCCATGTGGTGTTATAATCTCCACCCGGCACAGCCAGAAGAGGACTGGCCACCCCTCATAGACTGGTTCCTCTCTAGGTCTCTTCCTAGGTTTTGGCCTTTCTAGGGAGTTTTTCCTAGCCACCGTGCTTCTACACCTGCATTGCTTGCTGTTTGGGGTTTTAGGCTGGGTTTCTGTACAGCACTTTGAGATATCAGCTGATGTAAGAAGGGCTATATAAATACATTTGATTTGATTTGATTTAGAGGCAGCTGGTTGTCGTTGCCTCTAATTGGAGGCCATATTTAGTTGAGGTTTGTTTCACTTGTGTTTTGTGGGTGGTTATTTTCTGTATAGCCTGGGAGCCTTATGGAACTGTTTTTTGTCGTTTGTTTATTTTGTTTAAGTGTTTTCTTTAAATAAATTAAGAAGATGAGCACTTTACCCGCTGCGCCTTCGTCCAATCCTTACGACGCCTATGACAATAGAGCTCTATGATGGATCAAGGACCCTATTTGAGCACTGAGACTGGTGATTTTATACCTCATGCATTTATCAACACTGTGCTGTACTGCTGGTCCAACCTCTCAGTTTCCTATTCCCCAAACTACTGCTATTTATACCATGGACTAATTAGACAAGTTGCCACCCACTAGCAATGCCCATAACCCAAAATGCTACGGAAATAAACGACCTAATGTAAACAAAAGCAAACTCTGAAAATAACATTGTCTGTGATAGAAGTGTGTATTTTTATGTGCAGTACATTGTGTGTGTGTGTTTACTTCTGTACATTATGTGTGTGTGTAAAATAAAAATGAAAATTAATATAAAACGACTCAATATTTAATGTATTTTGGTTTCAATGCGGTGTCCTCCCTGGGGATATCAGCATTTACAATGGTATAGTGATATTGTTGTCTTGTTATCCGTCTTTCCTGTTGACGGGCAGTAGTTCAAGCTTTCCATATACTGTAGGTCACTCAACCAGCATAGGGGTCAAGTATGCATTCAGTGGTATATTAGTGCAAATATTGTATACATCCCCAAGGATTACAACTGTTATCCTTTGCTTCTCCACAAGGCCTCAACAACCTATAACCTTGACACCTACTGTATTGGATAAAATACTGTTTTCTATTGTTCAGTCATCGCTATCCATCAATCTTGAGAGGTGTCTCCTGTGCACAGTGCTCTTTCCTACCTGAGAACTGCCCTGTGTGACATTTCAGCCTCCTTACAGTTTTTCTTATCTTCTCAGAGACCAGGAGATTGATTGGAGATGACACAAACATTTCATGATATTCAACCTCTAAATTTTGTATGATTTGTTTGCCTCTGGCATTTCCCGTTCATCTGTCCCTCCTTTTTTAAATCTGTGTCAGCCTGGGTTTCTCCTTCTATTTCTATTAAATGAGGCAACCAGAGGAATTGCCAAATCACTAAATTAGGTGAGGGACCCTGGTAGTTCCTCTGAGAGAGTCATTCGACATGTTGAGCAGATGATCGGTTGTCTGGGGCCCTTTTCAATGACAATGGAAACAGCAGTGGCACCATGGAGAACAAATCAATTAACCATGATTGAAGTTACTGAGTAGGTGCATTTTATGTTTCAATTGTGGTGCATAAGAGAATGATAGCGTGTCCATGGCGACCCAATAGATTTATCTACATCTCTACTATAGCTCTCCATTGGTTTCTACTAGCTCCAGTCTAGTCAACATTTGGAATGTTAGTTATCGACTTCAATTAAAGCAAGCAATCACGGCAAGTAATACTGAGCAACAAAATATGCCAACAGCCAATGATAAATGCTGTAGCTAGATTTGCTAAGATACACATCTTCCTGGAGGCAGTGACAGATCAAATGATCAGAAGCCATTGGTGCCCTGATTAAATGGCAAGTAAATCAATAATACTTTTGTCTTGGGCTATATTCATTTAAAATTAGTGTCAATACTGTTATTAATGGTTGAAATGGATATCTATATCCATTATTGTTGTCACGGTTGTCGTTGGGAAAGGAGGACCAAAATGCAGCAGGAATGTGGATGCTCATCTTTACGTTTATTGAAATAACGAAGTGAACACCAAAATAACAAAAGAACGAACTCACGATCAACGAAACAGTCTTGTAAGGCTTACTCACGCTAAACAAGAAACAGGCAGAACAAGAAACAATCTCCCACAAAATACAAACCCAAACACACCCTAATATACAGGACTCTCAATCAAAGGCAAAGAGACAACACCTGCCTTCAATTGAGAGTCCCAACCCCAATTAACTAAATATAGAAACAAATTCACTAGACAAAACATAGAAATACATGAATATGACACAGTGCCCAAAAACCCCGGAATACATAAATCAAATGCCTTTCTACAAAAACCACCACCCCGAACCACATAAAACAAATACCCTCTGCCACGTCCTGACCAAACTACAATAACAATTAACCCTTATACTGGTCAGGACGTGACAATTGTGACACATTTACATTTCTTGATATCATTTTGTAACTTTATGGTCAAACACTAGCTCTCCCGATATGGGCAAAGAGTTCTAATTTAATTTAAGGTTTGCGTTGCTTTTGGAACATGAGACTTGCTTTGAATTTAATAACAATGAATTATATTCATCACAGCAATGACAGCAATGATGCCAGTGATATAACTGTGGTAAAGTCAACTTGAAGTCTGGAGTCTCAAGGACAATGTATTACTGAACAGACAGTAGACTGTTTTATGTCCTCGCCAACTGAGTCATGCATACTTGGAGATGACTCATTGACATTCAAGGCAACTGAACACCTATTTGTGATTCTATCACCCCCCTCCACCAGGCGCCAGTACATTTGCAGGGACATAACATCCGTGTGCTCCATGAACGCAGCTCTCTCTCGTCTTAGATCTTTCTCTACCCAATAAACCGATTCAGTTGTTTTAGAATTGCTTTTACAGAGGAACGATCCAAGAATGATCATGTGTGCTTGGGACAGCATAGCGAAACACTTACGGACATGATTGACGCCTGGCTCTAAGTAATCAACCTTATGATTTGGCCTCTAACCTTTTGACATAGATTGGTATTATATCTCTCTGTAATGGCATGCCCCAGGCTTAGAATAAAAACTTGAGCTGTCATTCATTTAGATGGGCTGTTACAGTTAAATCACCAATGATCCAAATGAAAATATGTTTGCTAACCGTTGACAACCCCATTACAGAAGAGAAAAAAAAGACTTTATAAACTCATATTTGCATCACACAATAGGTCCAATGAGTTATATGCTGTTGATTAAACATGCACATCTTGGTTTCTTGGCTAATTTCACAAATTACATAAGGAGTGTGACAAGCAAAAGAACAGATGGGTCATGCTGTAGAGGTGGGAGTCGGCATGATTAATTCCCCCAATGATCCATACACCAAAACATGGACAGGGAGGTGCGTCAGCTGGCTAACATTAGCTGTTTACGACACTTCATTGGTGCTACATCCAATAATTGTAGGAGTCACGTGAAGTGTAGTTTGCATCACATACAATGGAGGAATTAGAATTACCAGTATATTGCAGATTATTCAAGTAGTGGAGCTGTCACATTGGCAAGATAATGGATTAAGGCATTTTTCTAGTATAAATTGCACCAGAGCTGTTTCTAGATTCAGCTAAAAAGATTCAGTAACTTACACTGAAGTTTGAGGAAAGAGCTGATACAGTATCATCAAACTGTCATACACAAGCCAGAAGCTGGACTTAGTCCTGTAAAGTTTTAGCAGAAGGGGAATAGGTAAAGGTTGGATCCATCATTCCCCAATAGAGTCACCTATCTGGCGTGCGTCCTGGGACACAGTCAGCGGGTGGCAGACATCTGCAGATGAGTAGGAAGAGACAGGGTACCCAGCCTGGGTAAGGGGACAGATGGTTCGCCTAGGAAGGGGTATGAAATGAAGAAAGGGAGACTGGTGGGTGGAAGAAACTGTCCTAAAACATGGCCGACCTCATGTTTATGCATTTTACCTTGCATAGGGACACGAGCATCGGATAGCTGACACCGAAAGGCATACACAAGACAAAGTTAAGAGAGCTGGTTCATCATTTCAAAGAACAAAAGTGAATTATATACAAAATAGCTTGACTTTTTTACAAAAAATGAAAATGACTATAAAAATTCCCAGTCCTCTTTGATAGTACGTACCATCACAAAATGGCTGCCATACAATGTGTGACATCATCAACAAACAACATCACATGCACAACTCTTTTTTCCCCAACCTAACACTGGATTAAAGTCCACTTTCATGTCATGGATCTAACCAAGTTGAGCCACACACCCCCAAAAAGCTGCAGTGTTTAACACAGCCGAGGAACACAGAGAATAAATGATCAGAGGCATGGAGCAGGTGCTTGACGAGCTGATCTTACCGTAGCTCTCCAGGTTGCTCTGTAGGCGTCAGCTGGTGATTCATTGGGATTAGACAGCGGCTGGCTCTTTGATTGTTAGATCTGTAGCGTGGATTTAGTCAGTCAGTTAAACTAGCACCTGCTGTGACCGCTAAACACGCGGGCAAAGCCATGCAAACATAAAGAGTTACTGAGCAATTAGGCACAACACTCTTTTACTAAATGTAGAGAGTGTGCTTGTGTGTGTGTACGTGTTTGGGGTGGTGGGGGTGGGCTTAACAACTCAGTCCCTCAATACCACTTACATTAAACGTGTTTGGTGAAACGTTTTGAGCCCTGCACCAAGCTAAGCCATCCTCTGTCTCTTTTTCTCTATACTGGAGAACAAGCATAGGTTCACTTTGAATCTCTCTCTCTCTCTCTCTCTCTCTCTCTCTCTCTCTCTCTCTCTCTCTCTCTCTCTCTCTCTCTCTCTCTCTCTCTCTCTCTCTCTCTCTCTCTCTCTCTCTCTCTCTCTCTCTCTTTCTCTCTCTCTTTCTCTTTCTCTTTCTCTCTCTCTTTCTCTTTCTCACAATAAAACAATAGATAACGACTTATAAAAGTACTGAAAACTACTGAACACAATCCTTCCAACTCCCTACAGGGCAATGTAACTTTATTTATGTTTATGCTCTATATAATTAACTATTGATTCAAGCTTTTGAAGTCCTCCTTTTACAGATGAGAAGTACAAGGGGGCACCCAAGCCAACACTCCCCACATTATTTGGGTTTCTCCAATGTCAGATTGAGTTATAGCACCGTTCTCAGCTGCATTTTGCAGAGGTCCAAGGTGCAATTGATTAGTCTGAACAATGAGTAGCTGTTGAGATTTCATTGACTGACCAGAATGCGAGCGAAATTTGAGGCTCCAATTCAAACTCTGCGTTTCACATCACCACAGCAGTTTGAGCCCAGTTCAAATGAATGTGCTGTTTGGAAACCTTTCACCTAGGTTTGGCTAGTGATTGGCAGCACCCATTTCATATTGGCATGTCGACAGAGGGACCGAGGAAGATAGGACCCCAACATTAGGAAAGGCACGGACACACCGGTAGTGTTTGCTGTCCAAGAGTACTTAGCACCTCTGAACAGAGTTCCGGATGTAATTTGCAAACCGAGTGCAAACCGATTCTACATTTAGAATCGTGCAAAATGGTCGGCAGTCAGACGTCCACCAGTGGGTGGTCCCTAAAACACACAGACTAACGACAGATGAATGACAGGTCAACATTCGGGGCGTTGTGCGTAGTCCATAAGAGTATATCATAGAGACAGAACGGCAAATTGAGAGGTACTGGGACTGTAGAGTAGACTTTTATCTAAAAGGAATCAACCTTAGAGACCTGTTGTAGGCTGAATGATTACAGGGGTAAATGTCTCCAAAAGTTTTCAGTAAAGGAAAGTTGGTGATTCGAAGTACATTTTCTTTGGATTAAAAGAATGCCCATGTTGAAAATGTAGTTTGTAGTGATGCACATTTTTATGGTGAGTTTATTTTCCCATTTTGACTCCCAATTGCCCTACAGGCCCTATCCTTGTGGTACTACAGGGGAGGAGGACTGATTGTGCTTCAGAGCAGGCACATTTAAACCTCCCCATTAGGTAAGTCTTCTCAAAAAATAGGATTTTAAAAATGTGCAGCCGGTTTGACCAAAAATAAAAACAAATAAATAAAAATAGGAAAGGGAAAGGAAATTCCACCGAATTCAACGATTTAACTGCATCTACTATTCTGAGAAGAGGATTTAGACTTTCATCTTGCAATGTATGTACTAATGGTGGGGGGGTGGGGCTTGGATGCTGCTATATTTAACTAAGTGCAGGCTGTGCTGCTCACCTAATTAGATACACAATGATGGTTGTCAGGGTTTAACATTATACTTGAATAAGTGACTACGGTACTTCTTATTTTTCATTATTTTTATGCCCTTATGTACTAGTCAGGTAATGTTATCTCTCCTAAATGTCCTATTGATTTAACCTTGTTGGCCCCTGGTTAATATTGTTCATCTTGTTGGCACTAGTTCATTTTTACATTTTGGCAGGAATTAACCTGGAACTGAATACCAGAGCCAGGCATTTAGAAATGCATGGCTCTGCTGAATACTAACCTTAGACTAACCTTAACCCCTCGCTACCATATTTTAATGTAACCTTACCCAAACCACTAACCTACCCACTTGCTAGCATGCCTCAACCTCTCACACTTCCATGTAAACGGTTGTTTATGAATCAGAGAGCATTTCTCAAACTGTTGCGATTCAGACAACGTTTCCTGTGAAATCAATTTGGCAAAAAAACAATGTGTTTGAATGTTGAATATCAGAAAACTTAAACTGTCAGACAATGGTGCCAACCATTTGTTCTTGCACTCTTTCTTTATAGGCTTTAGTACCAAGAGACCAAGCTCTGGACCGGGGGTATTCAACTCTTACCCCACGAGGTACAGAGCCTGCTGGTCCGGAGCCTGTTGGTAACCCCATGAGGTACGGAGCCTGCAGGTTACCCCACGAGCTACGGAGCCTGTTGGTCTGGAGCCTGCTGGTTACCCCATGAGATACGGAGCCTGCAGGTTACCCCACAAGGGACAGATTCTGATGGTTACCCCATGAGATACGGAGCCTGCAGGTTACCCCACGAGGTACAGATTCTGATGGTTACCCCACGAGGTACGGAGCCTGCTGGTCTGGAGCCTGCTGGTTTTCTGTTCTACCTGTTCATTAATTGTACCCACCTGTTGTCCCAGGTCTAAATCAGTCCCTGATTAGAGGGGCACAATGAAAAAACGCATTAAAACTGGCTTCAAGGTCCAGAGCTTAGTTTGAGGGCTTTAGACCAAGCTTTCCCCAGTTAGGAGACGGTTGAGCTTTTCTAAGTGATGTGTTGTGGCAGTGTTGGACTGCCGTGGTGTCAGGAAGCTGTAGGTGGGGACTGTCTTCCACATGTAAGGCTTAACACAACACTACTCTCAGTAGACCTGGTGTCCAGCACTCACTATGGTGCCGGAGGGCTTGTATACTAACGTTCTGGATATCATGAGCATTGATGCAGATAGTGTCACATCTATGAGATCTTAATTAAGAGACAAATAGGTGGGGGGTGGGAAGGGTGTGTGTGTACATACTTTACACTCGCTTCTGTGTCAATGACAACACTGAGCACTTGCCTCTTGAGTAAAATTGTGAAGCAGACCTCTTTGTTAGGTTTTGGCCTATGCTCTCCCAGGTGAGTTGGTGTGTACAGTAAGCCATACAAATAGGCTATGGACATTTTTTTGTTGAATAGTTTAATCATTTAACGCCATACATATGCTAGAATTGTTCATGTCTTATCCATGAGGTTATTTCCCATGGGAGGAATTGAGAATCATGCTAAAATTGCCTTCCAGTCCTATCATTAAACATAAATCAAATTAATGGAGAAAGTAACCCTCACAATAATCAGACTGCAAGGATTTTATATACCGGATCAAGTTGGCCTCCTGAGTGGTGCAGCGGTCTACGGCACTACATTACAGTGCTAGATGCGTCACTATAGACCCGGGTTCGACCCCAGGCTGTATCACAACTGTCCGTGATCGGGAATCCTGTAGGGTGGCACACTAATGGCCCAGCGTCATCTGGGTTAGGAGAGGGTTTGACCGGGGTAGGCTGTCTTTGTAAATAAGAATTTGTTCTTAACTGACTAGCCTAGTTAAATAAAGGTTCATTTTTAAAAAAGTCAGGAAGAGGTCATGATGGTTTCTGGCTGTCAATCATTCGGTTCATCTTAGATGCAGGATGATTAATCTGGGCTTGTACAACTCAGTGATGACTTCTTGTCAGGACCGATTGAATGCGGACTATCCTAAACTTAAACAGTCAGACAACATTGCCAACTGTTTGTTCTTTAAAGGCTTTAGTACCAAGAGACCAAGATCTAGACCAGGGGTATTCAACTCTAACCCCACGAGGTCCAGAGCCTGCTGGTTTTCCATTCTACCTGTTAATTAATTGCACCCACCTAGTGTCCCAGGTCTAAATCAGTCCCTGATTAGAGGGGCACAATAAAAAAAAAGTAGTAAAACTGGCTTCGAGATCCAAAGTTTAGTTTGAGGGCTTTAGACCAAGCTTACCCCAGTTGGGAGATGGTTGAGCTTTTCTAAGTGATGTGTTGTGGCAGTGTTGGACTGCCATGGTGTCAAGAAGCTGTAGGTGGGGACTGTCATCCACATGTAATGCTTAACACAACACTACTCTCAGTAGACCTGGTGTCCAGCACTCACTGTGGTGCCGGAGGGCTTGTATACTAACGGCCTGGATATCATAGTGTCACATCTATGAGATCTTAAGAGACAAATAGGTGGGGGTTGGTTGGGGGGTGGGAAGGGTGTGTGTGTGTACATGTATGCGCCTCTGTGTCAATTCCAACACTGAGTACTTGCCTAGGCTCTTGAAAAAATCTTGAAGCAGCCCTTTTTGTTATAATTTGCCCTACGCTCTCCCAGGTGAGTTGATGTGTACAGTAAGCCATATAAATGTGCTATGGAGATTTTTTTTTACTGAATATTTGTATCATTTAATGCTATACATATGCTAGAAGTGTTTATGTTTTATCCATGAGGTTATTTCCCAAGGGAGGAATTGAGAATCATAGTTAAACTGTCTTCCAGTCCTATCATTAAACATAAATCAAAATAATGGACAAAGTAGCTCTCACAATAATCAGAATGCAAGGATTTCACATGCCGGATCAAGTTAGAAAGGGGTCATGGTGGGCAATGATTTATGGCTGTCAATCATTCTGCTCATCGTTGATAAAGGATGATTAATCTGGGCTTGTACATCTCTCCGTGAACATCAAACCCAATTTGGTCTAAAAACAAATTGAAACAAGAAATAGTTACAAAGACATCTCTGTTTACCATTCACTGACTCCTTAATCTTTAGTTCATTATGAGCTGTTGGACACATACCTAATAATGGTATGCAACCCTCCTACCTAGTGGGTATTAGAATTCACTCTAAAATCAATTGCAGGCTTTGTAGACTGAACCATCTAGCAAATAGCCAGTTTAGCCAATGCTGATGTGTGGCAAATTAAGGCCATCATTACATTGGTACTACAAGTGAAGTATCCATGATATAGTTAAAACAGATTACAGTTTCAGTTGATTACACCTATACCTGCACATGGGAAGACTATAGTAATCAAGTGTGCATCAGTTTATCAGATGTGGATGTGGTTAAAATGATCTTGATTCAAGTAGTTCGAATTTATGAACAACGTTTTTGGTCGACGGAAAAGTAGTATTGAATTGTGTAATTTACATCATAAGAGTCTATTACATCAGATTATACCGTATGCAGATGAATTGGTGAAAATGGAGACGGGGGACGGGGGACTGGGGGGTATGGTGGGGCACACCAGTTCTCGCCAATTAATGTCCATCATCTTAGAAACCCATCTGCAAATCTAGAGATCGAACATCATCCTAAATGCGAATCTAATTAACACAGATGCACAGAAATGCATATTTTGTGATCCTTTTGTTTCATTACTGTGGCTCGTTAATAATCACTTTCCACCCTGGTGTCTAGTAAAGAAAAGACAGCATACAAATAGTCACCTGGATATTTAGCATAGAAAGTTCAGAGTCTGTGAGAAGAGAGACATCAACAGACATCTTTGAATTCAGCCCATTAAGAAAATCAATCATCTCGCTGCCATAGCTGAGAACACACTATTAAATGTGGAATTCCCACTGTTCCAGCCAGCAGGTTATCACCACCTCCTGCGTTTAATACAATTTATGAGATGTTTGATTTGCATTTTCATCAAAGATTTCGGTATAATTAATGGAGACCTCTGTTTTAGTGGGAAGCTGCTAATGCAAAGTCTAACTTGCTCTCGCCCTGATGATAATACATTCAGAATGTAGTAAACAAACTGCTCCAGTGAGGCTTCTGTCATGTCTGTAACTTTCCTTTACAGACAAGATGGCTGTCAGTATGTAAAGACTGAGTGGTGCTCAAAGTATGAATTATAGCAAATCACCCGTTTTTACAACTGGAAGAGTAATAATCATTATTCCTATAGTACACACTAAAATGGCTGAAGCAAGCATTGCTTCATCATTGAGATATTCGATGGTGACAATAACTAATCATGGACAAGCTGTTGTGTGAATTCGATGGGTACATAGTCAGTCTGTCACTGGCAGAGGGGTGGGCACGGTTTTCCTTAGCTCTAATTGAGCATCAGTGTTCTAAGAAAAACACCTATTTATTACGAACTTATCAACACTATATCACACATCAAAAGATTTCTCCTTTTCAAATTGAGGCCAGGGATTAATGAATTCTACTGCACAAACTAGGTCAGTCAGTTATGGACATTTCAAGACATAGTTTCAAAACACTTTATGTTGAATATAAAGTACACAGATTCACAAGGTTCAGGAAGCTTCAAATACCTATGTTAATTGATCAAAGATGCACACATCTCTTGGGAACGAAGCCCTCATCAGCCTGTTGACAGCTGAGACCCTTTGGCAGGAAGGAAGATGCTGCTTCTTCTTCCTCTGCCAATGAGGATAACTTCAGAACTGGGATACAAGTAAGCACAGGGCTCAACGTTAACGCTTGTCCGCAAGTAAAATAGATAGTAGGACAAGAAGAATATAGGTTTAAGTTGTTTGAATGGACAAGTAAAACAAATACTCTCAGAATAGCCTAATTGTCAAGTAACTCCTATGCAGTCAAGCTCTCCCCTGAACACTTCATATTTTAAACTTACAAATAGATAAACATCTTAGTTAGCTACCTCACCCACCTTATCCATTTGATCCATGGACAAGTAAAAAAATCTATCCTACTTGTCCGAAGGAAAATTGGCCGAAAAAGTACAAAGTTAATGTCAAGCCCTGAAGCAGAAGCATAAGGCAGTAGATATGTAAGCAACTTCATTTGCATATTGCTTTAGAGTGTTAAAAATATATATTTTCAAAAACATGTAAACAATTACTTTCACATCTGTGAACTGCAGGATATTATGGATTCAAAAGAAAGTGGTGTCTAGACACACAAAAGTTACCCGGTTGGTATTTCATGAAAAGAGCCTCATCCAAATTGGCACTTGTTTGTCTGTAGTGGCACACAAACGAAAGCAACATGGACAGATGGGTAAAATCCTGACCTCTGGAGCATTTAGCCAAATGGATACCATGTCTGACTGGCCGTGAAAACTCTGCTACATTTGGAGTCGCAGAGAGTTTGTGACATCTGGGTTCTTTTGGACATATGGCCCAGAAATAAAAACATTGTTAAACCAAACCAAGTGAGATTAGGAGATAACTACTCAGAGAGAGATAATGCTTTCATCAGAGAAAAGTTCTCTGATTGGGAATTCAAAAAGCCCTCATAGGGTCGTAACACATTGTCAGAGTGCAGCGATTACGAGCAGAGTGATATATAGACCAACACATTGTCTATGCCTATTCGTGTGATTATACCACTGGCAGAACAATGGCGTGTGAAGATAGTAGCAAATGATGAGGGAAACTGTTCAAGGCACAGCGCTACACCGGAATATTAGTTTAAATTAATTTGCATGTGCTGAACACCCACTCACAGAGAGGCAGAGACAATTAATGCAGGAAATAAAATACTTTATTCTTGGGGAAGATATTCTATCTCCCATCATCCAAGATGGATAGAGCCTACATTTACATGTAACATTTGAGTAATTTAGCAGACGCTCTTATCAAGAGCGACTTACAGTTAGTGCATTTATCTTAAGATAGCTAGGTGGGACAACATATCTGTCATAGTAAGTACATTTTTCCTCAGTAAAGTAGCTATCAGCAAAGTCAGAGCTAGTATCCTAGAATCCTTTTGTGATTCCCCCCCAAAAAACTTGAGGGGGAGACGAACACAATTGCACTTTTTGAACTGTGACAAGTCAACACAAGGAAAGGTTTTGGAAATGTGTGAATCACAGTTCTGCCTTGTTGGCAAAGTCTATAATCAACTGTGGAAGAATTAGGCAGAAACATATAAACACTGTCCTCTCTGCCAATAGGATGATTTTGGCATTCAATTTTGTTTACTCACCACTTGAGGCAGAAAAAGACAGGATCCTTCTCCAATGTATTTATGTTGAGGACGAATGCAGTATTATGGAAATGTAAAATCTATTGCCTGAATCTCCCTTAGTAGCCAAAAGCTACAGTGGTTGCTGAGCTGGAAGAGATGTGTCTCTCATGGGAAAGGGCACAATCTGTGGCCTTAGACAGACTCGTGGCAGAACATTGCTGTGGTCTTATGGGACAGAAGACAAAAATAGAAAGAATTCTACAATTTTTTTTCCTCCAAAGATGTATCTCTTTTGACTCATTGAATCATTCAGAACTAGGGATTATTCGACATGAAATGGGGAAAACAGTTGTTGATTCTATCTTTAAAATTCACAACTAATAGCTTGTGGTTTGTACAATAAACTGGACCGTGAGAGCAGACGCCACTTTGATTGGGTAGATTGTATTGTAATACACATTAGCCGTGCAATTATGATGAATGCTGCTCACTGCGGGCTCCACAGCAGTCTGGGCCCGCTCAAGTATTTTCATTTGCATCACTTTCCTGACACACAATGATGATGGTGACTCAAGCATAGAGTACAGTATGGCTCTTTTTAGGAAAATGACTCATGTACACAGATCATTGAGCTGATAATGTGAAGTATTTATCCCCAAACTGCACATGATTCAAATATTGTAGCTAAGAGGTAGAAACAAGTTTGTCCAAAGTCAGACAATCCATATATAACTATTCACAATGATATCAATATCAAGTTTATGATCTTGATACAGGTGAGTTATTAATATTCCTCTATACTTTGTTGGTATGTATATTTCTCATATTGAATGAATATCTCAATTCAGTATGTTGTTTTTCTTAACCTCTACGGGCCACGGGGGCAGTATTGAGAATTTTGAAAAAAATATGTGCCCATTTTTAACTGCCTCCTACACCAACTCAGAAGCTAGGATATGCATATTATTACCAGATTTGGATAGAAAACACTCTGAATTTTCTAAAACAGTTTGAATGGTGTCTGTAAGTATAACAAAACTCATATTGCAGGCAAAAACCTGTGAAAAATAGATAAAAAAAATGAGAATTTTGTGACTGTACTATTTAGTGTCATTGTTTTATAGATACCACAGTGAGAAAGGATTCAGTTCGCAACTCCTAAGGCTTCCACTAGATGTCAACGATCTTTAGAAAGTTTTTTGAAGCATCTGTGATGAATACAGACCGAATTAGAATGCTTACAAGTTGACACGTCATCACTTCATTTTTTGCGCCTGCGCATAAATCTGAGAAGAGTGTCTTTGTCATAATCGTTTATTCTAGACACTTGATAGGTTGTGTGAAAATATTACTGATGTTTACTGATGTTTCACGTTAAAAATGGACCAAAAGATTAATGCTAAACAACGTTTGACATGTTTGAAGAAACGTAAATAGATTATTTACTAGGTTTTCTTTAGCTTTTCGGCGTGACTTTACACTGCCCACCTCATTTTGTGGGAGCCTACTGAACGCTAACTATTTGGACATAAATTATTAACTTTGTCAAAAGAAACCACATTTGTTCTGGACCTGGGATCTCTGGCAGCGCCTTCTGATGGAGATAATCAAAGGTAAGGGGATATTTAGAATGTTATTATCGATATTAGATGATGCTAATGCTAACGGTATAGCTTAGCTTAGCTTAGCTTATAGCTTATTGTTGTTAGCATAGTACCAAGTTTATTGCAAAATGTGATTTCCCAGTAAAGTTATTTTGAGATCTGGCCATTCGGTAGCAATTACGAGATGATAATATATTATTCTTTGAATGACAATATTATAATTTACCAATGTTTTCGAATAGTAATTCCGTGATTTGTAATGCTAGATTCACTGGGAGCATTCGAGCCGAAAAAAATTCTGAATTTCACCGCGACTGTAAATGCTGTTTTTGGATATAAATATGAACTTGATGGAACTAAAAATGCATGTATTGTATAACATAATGTCCTATGAGTGTCATCTGATGCAGATTGTCAAAGGTAAGTGCATAATTCTAGCTAGTTTTCTGTCTGTTGATGCCCTTCTTTGAATTGGCTAAACATTACACGCAGCTATTGTCAATGTACTCTCCTCACATAACCTAACTTTATGCATTCTCCGTAAAGCCTCTGAAAATCGGACAGCGTGGTTAGATTTAGGAGATATATCTTTCAAATGGAGGAAAATAGTTGATTATTTGATTATTTGAAATGATTACTCTTGCAGTTTTGAATTCCCCGCCATGGTCACATGACAATGAATCCCAATACCGGGATAAGATCCTGCCCCCTGGCCTCAACAGGTTAAAAGACCAGTGCAGTCGAAATTCAGATTTCCCTGTGTTTTATATCATATTGTACAACAGCTGATGAAACTAACACTGTAAAAGTGTGGACAAATTTGATCAATGTTATTTCCTGATAGTTGCAATTTCCGTGGTGGTACCACCATGTGGTAAATTGGTTAATAGACCAATAACAAAGAGTGTTTCAAACCTCTGCCAATAACAGCTTGTTTTCAGTTTTCCCCTCCCCATTCAGACTGTTCCCAGACAATCCTAGCAAAATTCTTGCTTGAGAAAGTTTTTTTGCTAAACAGCTGTTTGCCCTTTTTAATGGTAAGGTGTTACTTGTTACTCAGAAATGATTTCATATTTATATACAAACGACTGCTTTGGGACTTTAATCTTTTAATCTAATTTTGCTACGTCCCGGTGCGATGGCCAAGTGTTAAAACAGCAGATTTTGAAACACAGCTAAAATGAGATTGAAACTGCAATTAGATATAGTCCAGTCTCCCCCCAAAAAATGAATAAATAAACATTTCCCACAGACTTTCTAATTTGAAGGTAAGGTGTGTGAATACAGTCCTACTACATACTCTTTCTCCTTCGCGGCACTTTCCTTCCTGTTACTGTGGTAGGCCTATGCAATGTTAACACAATTTAACTGGGATTACATTATTATTCAGAAAATCTTATACTCCCATTAATAGCAAGTTACAATATAAACTGCCCCTTCACCCCCAAAGATAACGTTTTACCCTCTTGATTAGTAATAAATGCCTCGCTACGCAATTACGTAACTGTTGAGGTTGGGAGTTCATGGAGTCATTAAATGCTTTTCTAATTATTATTGATTGCAAGTGAGAGAATCAATGCAAATCTATAGCCACGAATGGGCTAAGACAGGAATGAACAATGGGGCTCCTTAAACGCAGAGAGAAAATGAAAACTAAAACTGAAGGATATCTGGGAAATAAACAGGAAGCCAAGCTTTTGGGAGAAAGGCGAGATGGGTGAGACGTCTGTGTGTGCGAGTATTGTCCATTTTCTAGATTATATTTTCTCTTGTTATCTCAGAGAGAATAATATCTGCATCAGGAGTGAAATGAAAAAGTCATGATGAATGCTTGTTTTTCTCTCAACAACTATTTTCTCCAAGATGGCGAAGAGGAAAACAAACAACCAAAATGAAGGATTCTATTATGAAAAGTGTATTTCTTTCTGTGACCTTTCACCACAGTTGTTCCCAAAGTTGGTTGTATAAGCTTTTAAATCATGTTGCCCTGAGAATTGTCTGGAGTCTGGATAGTGAGGTGGAGAAATGGCCTTGGCAACAATGTCAACCTAAAACCACAAAAGCTACCGCCTCTTTAATATGCTACAATGGGACACTGAATCCGCCAATTTTGTAGGAATTTTGTAGGAGCTATTTGGGCACATACAGTAAAAACTGAATAAATCATGTTTATAGTTGCATGCCTATTTGCATGTATGTTCACCTGAAAGATATTAACGTAAAGTGGCATTTGAAATTGACCCACATTTACCTATTTTTTAATGTTTTTTAGGCCTTATAACTGGAACCTCCATCAGCAGCTAGCCTTCAGAAGCTAGCCAGCTAAATAGCTACTAGCTACTTAGTGATTGTTAGCCACTACTAGCAGTCTTTACCTTTAGCACAGACACCAGCCGCTTTATCCCGGATAGCCCGGATAATATCTGCCAGTCTGCACAGCGCGATATCAACCCTGAGCATATCGGACTGCTTTTTTCCCCCACTACATCACCGGATTCCTGCCGCAAGCTCTGGACCATTACACCAGATCATCGCAGCTAGCTAGCTGCTACTGAGTGGCTATCATGGCTGACGCCCTTGTCCAGAAGCAAGCACTAGTTAGCCTCGAGCTAGGCCCATTCCCCCGTGTAGCAAACGAAGTACACCAATTACAATACCTCTCTTGCCAATTGGCCTGGACCCTTTATCAACACGGAGCCCTGCCGATCCATCACGACTGGTCTGCTGACGTATTTCGGCCGATATTGGTTCCTGACTTCCCTGAAAAGTTGCATATCGCAGGGAATATTCGAAGCTAGTGCAGTGCGCCACAGGATGTTTTTGTACTGGTCAAGGGCAGTCAAGTCTGGAGTGAACCAAGGCCTATATCTTTTTTGAAAGGGGCATGCTTATTTAAGATGGTGAGGACGGCACTTTAGAAGAACAACCAGGCATTCTCTACTGACGGAACGAGGTCAATATCCTTCCAGGATACTCGGGCCAGGTCGATTAGAAAGGCCTGCTCGCAGAAGTGTTTTAGGGAGCGTTGACAGTGATGAGGGGTGGTCGTTTGACCGCGGACCTATTACGGACACAGGCAATGAGGCAATGATTGCTGAGATCCTGGTTGAACACAGCAGAGGTGTAGTTAGAGGGCAAGTTGGTCAGGATGATATCTATGAGGGTGCCCATGTTTACGGATTTTGGGTTGTACCTGGTAGGTTCCTTGATAATTAGTGCTGCAGGATGCAAGAATTTCAAAAAGCATTTCTCTATGGCTGGCCATGCTTTCCACCTGGTAACCCCAACCCAGGCCAATAGCTCTGCACCCCCTGCAGAAACTGGCCCAAGCACCCCCCCCCCCCCCCCCCTGCTCCAGACAGCTGACATCCTGAAAGAGCTGCAGAATCTGGATCACTACAAATTTGCTGGGCTAGACATTCTGGACCCTCTCTTCCTAAAATCATCCACCGCCATTGTCGCAACCCTTATTACTAGTCTGTTCAACCTCTCTTTCAAATTGTCTGAGATTCCTAAAGATTGGAAAGCGGCCGCGGTCATCAACCAAATTGTTACGACCTATATCCATCCTGCCCTGCCTTTCTAAAGTCTTCGAAAGCCAAGGGAACAAACAGATCACCGACCATCTCGAATCCCACCGTACCTTCTCCGCTATGCAATCTGGTTTCCGAGCTGGTCACGGGTGCACCTCAGTCACGCTTAAGGTCCTAAATGATATCATTACCAACATCGATAAAAAACAGTACTGTGCAGCCGCTATTCCTCGACCTGACCAAGGCTTTCCACTCCGTCAATCACCATATTCTTATCGGCAGACTCAACAGCCTTGATTTCTCTAATGACTGCCTCGCCTGGTTCACTAAGTACTTCTCAGATAGAGTTCAGTGTGTCAAATCGGAGGGCCTGTTGTCTGGACCTCTGGCAGTCTCTATGGGGGTGCCACAGGGTTCAAATCTCGGGCCGAGTCTTTTCTCTGTAAATATCAATGATGTCGCTCTTGCTGTGGGTGATTCTTTGATCCACCTGTACGCAGATGACACCATTCTGTATACTTCTGGCCCTTGTTTGGACACTGTGTTAACAAACCTCCAAACGAGCTTCAATGCCATACAACACTCCTTCCGTGGCCTCCAACTGCTCTTAAACGCTAGTAAAACTAAATGCATGCTCTTCAACCGATCGCTGCCCACACCCACTTTCCCGCCTAGCGTCACTTCTCTGGAGGGTTCTGACTTAGAATATGCAGACAACTATACTGCCCCCTCCCCCAGCAAAAAGGCAGTAACTGCTGATTTGGTAAAAAATGTGTTAATATCATATTTGTTACATTAAATGCATTCTTAATCATGTGGACAAGTATCCTGCCTCTATTGTATTGTGTTTTGGAGAAAATGGGGGCCATATTAGCAGCAACTGCAAAAAGTTACTGTGAAGCCAAGGTAAATGGCAGTAACTGAAAGTACTGCCTTTTAGCTCGGTTTCAACCTGCCCTTGGCTGCAGTTACTACGTTTTACCTTGGTTTCATATCATTTATTCTGATAGTGATGCAATCGAACCTGTATGACACTGACTGACAGCTACACACACATACATTGCTAATCTAGGGATACAACACCATGGCACAGCATTCCAGGGGGAAAATGATGGTTGAACTTGCTCTGAAACGCCGACATCCAGACACTGGTAAGAATTAGCTAGCTTAGAAGATCTGAGATCAAAATTAATTAGCTAGCTAACAAGCTAAGCTAGCTATCTAGCTAGCGAGCGTAGACTAACAATGCTACCTGCTCCCATAAGAGGAGATCTGCATTTAATACTAACTTCAATCTATTATAATTATAATATAATGAATTATATTCTGAAATTTCATCTGATGGTTTCTTTGAATCAGTACACCATACACACAATTTCTAGCCAACGACAGCCACCTAACTAAAACTGACACGCCCCTACCCAAACGTCAAAACCTACCTAGCTAGCATTAGCATGAAGCAATAGATTTGTGCTAAATGCTCCCATAAGAGATGACCAGCAGTTTATACTAGCTTCAATCTATTATACCTAGAATTAATTTAATCCCTTGTTGTATTCTGACATTACATGGGTTATTTGAATCCGTAACGTTACACCACACATACGATCTCTAGCCAGCTGACGGTCAGTAGGACGTGCACCCCATACTGAATTGTCAAAAGCCACGCACACTCGTTTTCCGGATGAGCACACACACAGCATTGCTAGCTCATTAATAATATATCTACTCACATGTTCAGGGTTTCTGGTTTTCTTTTATATTCCAGTATTGCATGACTGTCCCGGTTGAGAAAGTTAAAATCCCATATTGTATCCATCACCTTAGTTGGTGGCATATGCTGTTAGTACAACAAGCTTTGACATGCCAAATGTGTGCTCAATGTGTTTGCTTCAGTGCCATTACATGAATGCAGAAAAAACTGTTTTGCATGACTTCCACCAATCCAAGTGGTCTAGATGATTAGGATCTATGCAGATCCTAGTTGCCATGTGAGGGTGTATTAGGACAGTACAACCATGTCAATACTAGGTTTTATTCCTGTCAATGTTCATCCATGCAATTTTTTTGTATTTGTAAATAAAGATACATTTAAGAGCCTTTTTGGGAGCAGGTATGAAATTAATAGATGAACTGAGTTATGACAGTGAAAATGATTATGATAATGTTTGCACAAGATAAAATCAACATTGATTATATCCTATATTATAGAATAACTGAAAATGATTATGATCACATGTTTACACATCACAAAATGTCAGTATTAATTATTATAACCCATGACAGAGTAGAATCATTAGGATGCATGTCCCTGATTATTTGCTCTATTTATTTCAGTTGAGGTTGAGGGCCACATTCCAACAAAGATTCCTGATCTACCCCCTTTAACTGAAGTCAGTGTCAACACTATTTGAAGAAAGAGAGAACCAGTGGGTGGTCTCTGACTCCTTAGACATCAGCCTATCAGATGAGAAATCAATTGACAATGATGATGATAATGAAGATTATCATCCACTTTCAGAGTTGGATGTTCCAGCACAAGTGGCAGCTGAGCCCGTGGACACAACTCCAGACAACCTATCAAACAAGAAATCCAAGATTCCACCAATGGGTAAGCCATGTGGTCCTAAATGCAAGAGGCAATGTACTCAGAATAGGCAAAAGGAAATAAGGAAAAAGTATTGGGAGATGAAGTATAAGGAGAAGAAGACATGGATCTTCCACATGGTGGCACAGCAATCGAAGAAAAATATCACTGTTGGCGCTGACAGTCGACGCAGCAGGTCATTTCTGTACCATCTTCCAAACCAGAGCGGTTCTGCACAACAGGTGTACAAAGTGTTTTTCCTGACAACATTGGGCTACCACCCCAAAAATGACAGGCTGATTGTCACGATGATGAGCAAGTCAATCACCACCAAACTGATTCCACCAAAGGATCAGAGGGGAAAGAAAGCTTCAGCGAGTAAATTGAACATAAATCCAATCCTGCAACACATTGAGTCCTTCCATCCCCAAATCAGCCACTACAGACGAGAGAATGCCCCACATCGCCTCTACTTCCCTAGTGACGTCAATATTCGGTTCACGCATAATGACTGCAAGGAGAAGAACAAAGAAGCCAGCTGCGGTTACAAAACCTATCGCAAGGCGGTAAAGGGAAGGAACATTAGCTTTGTGAAGCTTTGAGAGGAGGAGTGCAAGCTCTCTTTGGTGCAGGGTCATCATCTGAAGATGGAGCACAGGGAGAATGAGGCCATGGAAACCCAAACCTGCCAAGACAACAGCCATACAGCACCTGCATTCACCATCCCCAACCCCGACAGCAAGCAATGTAGGAAATATGAGGAACATAAGAAGTCTGCAGGGCAGAGCAGAAGCCAGGCTGATGCACATAAAGATTGGCCAGAGGACTGGTCTGTGAGGAGCGTTGATATGCAAAAAGTCATCATGCTCCCTCGCATGCCAGGTGTGATAACAGCATTGTTCACAAGAAGAATCGTTGCCTATCACGAGACATTCGCCACCATTGGAAAGAAGTCTCAAAAGAAGAAGAAAACAATCTCAGTGGTATGGCATGAAGGAACAGCAGGTCGGAAGGCAGTGGAGATTACTTCATCTTACGTAACAGCACTGGAGAGGGAGAGAGATGTCAAGCATGCAGTGTATTGGGTGGATAACTGCACTTCTCAAAACAAAAACTGGTGCCTCCTCACTGGTGAGTGTTGTCAATGCTGACTCAAATTTGATGGAGGACATCACCCTCAAGTTCTTCGAGCCAGGACACACCTTCATGAGTGCAGATAGATTCCACCATGGCGTGGAACAGGAAATGAAAGCTCGACCTGGAGGTGTGGTCTACGACTTCGGGGATTTCCTCCATGTGGTCGCCACTTCCAATGCAGGCAAGGTGGAGGTGGTTGAAATGAAAAATGAAAACATCCTGGCATGGAAAGCTGGCCATTCCATCCTCAAGCTGAAGAAGGCAGTAGCACCAAAGCTGGCAGAGATGGCTGAGATCCAGTTGAGGCGTGGATCCAGGAGCCTCTTCTACAAAGTCTCCCATGAAGAAAAGGACTTCACAGAGCTTGACTTTATCATGAAGAAAGTCAATCTAGAGACACCCTCAACACTACATACACAGGATAGAGGGATAGAAGAGTCCAAGAAGATGGACATAGTCACCAAGCTGTGTTCTCTGATGCCTGCAAATCAAAGGCAGTTCTGGAATGCCTCTGCTGTGAACAGCGTTGCTGAGGATGAGGAGTGATATGGAAGAGCACTGAAGAAGTTTTACTTAAAAATGAAATGTAGCTAAATGTTATTTGGGTCCTCTTATGAATATGAACATGTAAATATGTTTAAAATGTATTCTTAAAGCTGTTATTTCTTTATTCATTCAAAGGTGTCATTTGAAAAAATACAAATAAAATGTTTTTATTAGCAATCTCATGGTCATTTTTTATAATTTGTATTACCCTACGTCATACTTCTATAATGTTCCATCATTATATATTACAAGACAGTTAATCATTTCATGTAATTCAAACAATTGCCGTGCTGCTTTTCATATTTACTCTTATAACAAGACATGGGCTACTTGTCAAACACAGTAGGTAATGTGACTGATGCAGAACCTACATCTCTATGTAAATGCACCTGGTATCTTAGTGGAAGACACACAAAGGATGCAGTTTCATCTCTGTTAAAATGTCAGTAATTACACTGCTCTTGTATTAACAGTAAACTACAGTAAACAGTAAAAAGTACAGTAAACTAACAAATGAAAATGGCAGATACTGCTATTTGCTTTGGTATTACCCTGCAATTTATAACATATCATTCCAAGGAAGAAGGCAGTAACTGCCGTTTAAGGGTCAAAGGTCATGTCAGAGGTCAGGGTCAACATGAATAAAAAATGTACTCATAGTAAGGCAACAGATCAGTACATCTCCAATGAATTCACTAGGATTAATTTGGCTGGACAATTAAAAAACTTTGAAGCCATTTTTCTCAGTTCCACTCTATGAGCAGTTACTGCCTTTTTGCTTGGGAGGGCAGTATAAATACCTAGGTGTCTGGCTAGACTGTAAACTCTCCTTCCAGACTCATATTAAGCATCTCCAATCCAAAATTAAATCTATAATCGGATACCTATTTCGCAACAAAGCCTCCTTCACTTATGCTGCCAAACATACCCTCGTAAAACTGACTATCCTGCCGATCCTTGACATCGGCGATGTCATTTACAAAATAGCCTCCGACACTCTACTCAGCAAATTGGATGCAGTCTATCACAGTGCCATCTGTTTTGTCACCAAAGCCCCATATACTACCCACCATGGCAACCTGTATGCTCTAGTTGGCTGGTCCTCGCTACATATTCATCACCAAACCCACTGGCTCCAGGTCATCTATAAATCTTTGCTAGGTAAAGCTCCACCTTATCTCAGCTCACTGGTCACCATAGCAACACCCACCCGTAGCACGCGCTCCAGCAGGTATATTTCACTGATCATCCCCAAAGCCAACACCTCCTTTGGACGCCTTTCCTTCCAGTTCTCTGCTGCCAATGACTGGAACGAATTGCAAAATCACTGAAGTTGGAGATTTGTATCTCCCTCACTAACTTCAAGCATTGGCTGTCAGAGCAGCTTACCGATCGCTGCAGCTGTACACAGCCCATCTGTAAATAGCCAATCCAACTAACCACCTACCTCATCCCCATATATTTTTTTTCTTTTTTTTCTGCTCTTTTGCACACCAGTATATCTACTTGCACATCCTCATCTGCACATCTATCACTCCAGTGTTAATTGCTAAATTGTAATTACTTCACCACTATGGCCAATTTATTGCCTTGCCTCCTTAATTCATTTGCACACACTGTATACAGATTTTCTACATTTACATTTTAGTCATTTAGCAGACGCTCTTATCCAGAGCGACTTACAGTAGTGAATACAAACATTTCATTTTCATTTCATGCATTTTTTTTTGTACTGGCCCCCCGTGGGAATCAAACCCACAACCCTGGCGTTTCACACACCATGCTGGCATTGCAAACACCATGCTCTACCAACTGAGCCACAGGGAAAGCGTTGTGTTATTGACTGTATGTTTGTTTATCCCATGTGTAACTCTGTGTTGTTGTTTTTGTCGCACTGCTTTGCTTTATCTTGGCCAGGTCGCAGTTGTAAATGAGAGCATGTTCTCAACTGGCCCACCTGGTTAAATAAAGGTGATATTTTTTTATTTTTATGATGTACAGTATGCAAATAATTGCAAATAATAATGCATCAAGATCTGCATCTGAGATGTCCTTGCTACATGAGTCTATTAAAAAAACTGGCCTCACTTCTGAAAAAGTCCATCAGAATGTCACAATTAACTGGTGCAAACGTATCAATCTGTGACTGTGACAGAGAGTCAATGAAACTCATTAGTTGAAAGCATCAGAGGTGAACCTAATTTTATATTTGACAAAAGCTGGTGTGTGTGTGTGTGTGTGTGTGTGTGTGTGTGTGTGTGTGTGTGTGTGTGTGTGTGTGTGTGTGAGGGAGAGAGAGAGAGAGATGTGTACACGTGATCATGTCAAAAAGAAATGGCCGCAGTATTATACAAATCAGTATTGGCATTTAAACAATGAGGATGATAAGACCACTTGTTTTGACATTTTAATATTAGTTTTAATATACTGAGTATTCTGCCCAGTATCTTTCTATGAATCCACCCTGATCTATCTGTGCTGACAACCTTCCTACATACCAAGCTGTTTCACTGAGCTGAATTGTGACAACTCTCCATAGGAAGTGGGAGGATGTTGGAAGTCTCTATGCCAGTAATGATCTCATCTCAAATTTCATTAAAGCCTTGGAGACAGTAGTCTTAAACTGTCATGGAGCAAGCCGGTGTGGTGTCGGTTTCAATATGCCCAGGAAATCTGTTTCCTCTGTGGCCCAAGAGCACATGTTCACAAACAGTTGACTGTAATCCACTCGCCATCTCCTGTGATTGATTGTTTGCACACAGAGAAACACAGCTAGCTCCTCTGAGTCAGGGGAAGGGTATAGGGCACCTTAACCAGAAATTGGTAAATAATTACAAAGTGGAACATCTCTGTAGATTCCAATAAAATTAGGAGGGGAGGTTGTTATTTTATTCAATTTAGAATGTATCAATACAACTGCTATGTTAGGCTATGTCACGTCCTGACCAGTGAGAGGGGTCATTTTGCCTTAGTAGAATGGTCAGGGCGTGGCAGGGGGGTTGTTTTGTGTGTTTTGGGGTTGGTTTGTTTCTAGGGGCATTTGTTCTAGTTTTCTGTTTCTTTGTTTCATTTTCCATGTGTGGCCGAGTATGGTTTCCAATCAGAGGCAGGTGTCTTTCGTTGTCTCTGATTGGAAGCCATACTTAGGCAGCCTGTTTTTCTTCGGGTTTTGTGGGTGTTTGTTTTCCGTATAGTCTGTGTACCTTACAGAACTGTTTGTCATTTGGTTATTTTGTTTAAGTGTTCTCTCAAAATAAATGAAGATGAGCACTATACACGCTGCGCCTTGGTCTAGTCCTTTCGACGCCTGGGACAGAAACACCCACCAAAGAAGACCAAGCAGCGTGGGAGGAAGTACGTCGAGGAAATCCTGGATGGGGCAGGACCGTGGGCAGGGCTGGGAGAGAATCGCCGCTCGCCGGAGGAGATAGAGGCAGCGAAGGCGGAACGGCGTTACTGGGAGGAACAGCTGGAACGGCAGGAGGAGGCTGAGAGGCAGCCCCCAAAAATGTTTTTTTTGGGGGGGACATACGGGTAGTTTGGCTAGGTCAGGGGGAGCCTTGACCTAACTTCCCGGGCATACAGGAGAGAGCCGTGGAGCAAACCAGAGCAAAGAAAAGAGTCAAGCGCTGAGTTCGACGCGAGATTCCGGGAAATGGTACTGGCGGAAAGGGCACTGCGGAGCGGGCGTGCAGAGGGGCGAGAAATGCATTACAGAGTGATGCACACTATCTCGCCCATCTGCACGCACAGTCCGGTGCGGTCGGTACGGGCTCCTCAGCGTTGCCGTGCGAGAGTTGGCCGGCAGCCAGGGAGAAGTGCACCGGCACAACGGATCTGGTCTCCAGTGCGTCTCCTCGGCCCAGTTTATCCTGCGCCTGCTCTACGCACGGCAGCCCTCATTCCCCAGCACAGCCCAGTTCGCCCTGTACCAGTGTTCCGCCCGTGCCGGGCAACAGTGACCATCCAGCCAGGACGGAGTGTGCCAGCCCTGAGCTCCAGACCTCCAGTGCGCCTCCATGGCCCAGTGTGCCCTGTGCCTGCTCTGCGCACCCAGTCTCCTGTGCATCTCCCCAGTCTGGTGAGACCGGTTCCAGCTCCCCTTAGGAAGCCTCCAGCAATGATCAACGGTCAGAAGCCTCCAGCGATAATCCATGGCAGGAAGCCTGCAGTGATGATCCATGGCCCGGAGCCTGTAGGGTTAATCCATGGCACGAAGCCTCCAGGGGTGATCCATGGCCCGGAGCCTGTAGGGATGATCCATGGCACGAAGCCTCCAGTGATGATCCATGGCCCGGAGCCTCCAGTGATGATCCATGGCACAAAGCCTCCAGTGATGATCCATGGCGCGGAACCAGTAGTGATGATCCATGGCACGGAACCTACGGCGACGCTCCTCAGCCCGGAGCCTCCAGCGACGCTCCTCAGCCCGGAGCCTCCAGCGATGCTCCTCAGCCCGGAGCCTCCAGCGACGCTCCTCAGCCCGGGGCCTCCAGCGACGTCCTTCAGCCCGGGGCCTCCAGCGACGCCCCTCAACCCAGGGCCTCCAGTGATGCCTCTCAGCCTGGGGGCCTCCAGCGACGCCTCTCAGCCCGGGGCCTCCAGTGACGGTCTGCAGCCCAGAGTCTTCAGCGACGGTCTGCAGCCCTGAGTCTTCAGCGACGGTCTGAAGCCCTGAGTCTTCAGCGACGGTCTGCAACCCAGAGCCTTCGGCGACGATCTGCAACCCAGAGCCTCCGGCGGGCGTCGGCAGCGCAGAACGGGGGCTACACCCGGAGCCAGAGCCACCTCCGTAGCTGGAGGATTGGCGGAAAGGTTGGGTGTAGCACAGGAACCGTCGTAGATGGTGGCCACCCTCCCTTCCCTCTCTTTAGGTTTGGGGTTGTTTTTGTGGGTTTTTTGTTTGGGGTACAGTCGGGGTCTGCATATTCGGGGGGGGTGGGGGGGTTATGTCACGTCCTGACCAGTGAGAGGGGTTATTTTGCCTTAGTAGAATGGTCAGGGCGTGGCAGGGGTGTTGTTTTGGGTGTTTTGGGGTTGGTTTGTTTCTAGGGGCATTTGTTCTAGTTTTCTGATTCTACGTTTCATTTTCCATGTGTGGCCGAGTATGGTTTCCAATCAGAGGCAGGTGTCTTTCGTTATCTCTGATTGGAAGCCATACTTAGGCAGCCTGTTTTTCTTTGGGTTTTGTGGGTGTTTGTTTTCCGTATAGTCTGTGTACCTTACGGAACTGTTTGTCGTTTGGTTATTTTGTTTAAGTGTTCTCTCAAAATAAATGAAGATGAGCACTCTACAAGCTGCACCATGGTCTAGTCCTTTTGACGCCTGTGACAGGCTATGGTTTAGTGAATTTATCATCAAAACATACAGAATTATTGGCACCCTTGATAAAGATGAGCAAAAAAGACTAGACAAAAAATAATAAGCGAAAAAAAACAAGTATGTGACCTTTACGTTGCTATAAACTTTAGTGAACTATTAACAGAATACAAAATAATACATATAGACCGATTCCTAATACAAAAACAGGCTAAATGGATCCACCTCCTAGCCCAGGAGGTTGGTGGGACCTTAATTGGGGAGAGCGGGCTCGTGTTAATGACTGGAGTGGAATAGGTGGAATGGTATCAAATACATCAAACATATGGTTTCCAGGTGTTTGATGCCATTCCATTTGCTCAGTTCCGGCCATTAGCAGCCTCCTGTGCCACCTAGATACTGTCACTCCCCACGGATTAAACGAGCATTAGACTGCAATAGGCTTCTCAACAGTTTTTACCCCCAAGCCATAAGATCCTGAAGAGGTAATCAAATGGCTACCTGGACTATTTGCATTGTGTGCCCCACCCAACCCCTCTTTTTACGCTGCTGTTACTCTCTGTTTATCATATATGCATAATCACTTTAACTATACATTCATGTACATGCTACCTCAATTGGCCCGACCAACCAGTGTTCAGAGGCAGGTGTCATTGGCTAACTGGGCTATCTGCATTGTGTCCCACCCACCACCCGCCAACCCCTCTTTTACGCTACTGCTACTCTCTGTTCATCATATATTCATAGTCACTTTAACCATATCTACATGTACATACTACCTCAATCAGCCTGACTAACCAGTGTCTGTATGTAGCCTCGCTACTTTTATAGCCTCGCTACTGTATTTAGTCTGTCTTTTTACTGTTGTTTTATTTCTTAACCTACCTATTGTTCACCTAACACTTTTTTTGCACTATTGGTTAGAGCCTGTAGGTATGCATTTCACTGTAAGGTCTACACCTGTTTGTATTCGGCGCACGTGACCAATAAACTTTGATTTGATTTGATTAGCCCTTCTTAGACTGACTAGTATATGTTAAGTACCTTGATCTACTAAGTTGTTGATAGTCGCCATGGTGTGCATAGAGTTTTTTTATAGAACGTGTTTGGTGCACAAAAGTCTCATAGACTATCCTGTACGCACTTCCCTTGTATACATCCCTTTGCGTAGATTTTCCTGTTGCACTTATTTTTCAAGTTGCCTCTATACACAAATGTGATCATGTTGTATTTAGATTTTGGATATAGTTTATTTTCCTGGCATGCGACATTTACTTGTCCCCACCACGTCAGCTTCCGTCGACAACGCTGCCGAGGAAGACTCTAGTGTAACGATCGTCCTGAAGAGGGGACCAAGATGCAGCGTGGTAAGTGGTCATAATGATTTTTAATGATACACTTCAAAAAACAAACAGGGAAAACGAAAGCCAACAGTTCTGTCGGTGCAAACCACACAACAGAAACATAGAACAAGGAACATAGAACGCCCACCCAATGTAACACCCTGGCCTAACCAAAATAAAGAACAAAAAAGCCCTCTCTATGGCCAGGGCGTTACATCTAGTAGTCGAAATGCCTGCAATTGTTCATCCTGGTGTACAATGCTGACTGCTCCTATATGTATTATTTAGTAAATATATTCCATTAGTAAACTATTAAAGTGTACTGGCTTCTTTTTTGGATTACCTTCCATTTAGGGGCCCACCTACCCACTGCCTTCATCCCACCTCAAATAAATAATAAAAATAAAAAGCTATACTGTATGCTTAAATTATGATATTATATACTAATACAATTGCTCAGAGAAAGAGAAAGGGATTTTGATTTAACTTGTAATATTCGTTTTTTTGTATGGAGGAATGTTCTATGATCCCTCCAAATGTTTTTTTAATCTCATAAAACAGTTAAGAAAGAAGCTAAGTGCCATTATCCTCGCAAGCTGAGGTATTGACAGGTATTGAAAACGGGGTTGGCAATAATTGTGACTCTATCTTGATGAGAATTTGTGTTACTTGTTAAAAAAAAAATCTGTCTGTGAGCAATTATATTAGTATAAAATAATATAATTTCCTTTACAGTATAGCCCAGTATTTGTATTATTCATTTGATACAGTATTTTTTGCCGATATTTATCACGGTTGACAATAATTTTGGACCTGACTGTATGTGTAGCAAAGCCAACTCATGTAAGATTTGAATGCATTTTGTAATACACAACAATGCAAATCAGGATTATTTATTTGAAAGACATTTCACTAATATTGACCATTTGAAACAAGATAGTCTTATTTTTATCCTTTTTCCTGAGTATGGGAAAGGAAGTGACCTTATTCATCGCCTGCCTCTGACCCAGAACTGATCCTGCTGCTTTCTGGCACACTTAAGCACTGTCACACTACACAGGGGGCACCCCCTCTCCCCATAGGGACAACCGCTATAGCAGGCGGATGCTGAGAAGGACAGTGGTTTTACAATGCATACTCAGGTGTAACATCACAATAACACAGTCGAGGACTCCCTTCCTCCATGATCCAAGGACAAAAATGGATTTCCTGTCTTGGTTGTGAGGGAATCAACCAACCCAAAGCACAACGCCTTGAGTTTTCTCACTGGGGGGAATGTAAATGTTCCATTCAAGTATTAGTTCTCACCAAATCTCCAGGCTTGATTGGTGATTTCCTAACTTCGGATTGATAAAATAACAAATGTAAATAGACCATGTAGCTTTGCACAGTCATGTCTCGTGGAACAAGTATAAAAGTACATTTCCATACAAAAAGCCAACTCAAATAGCCATGGATGGAAATATGATTTATTTACCCATAATGCATCAGTGAGTGAGAAAAAAAAGTAAACAACGCTAAGACAACAATCAAATAACTTCAATCATGTGGTTCATAATGATGGAGTGGCGCAGTGTCTGAAATGCTGGTTGCGGTATGTCTTTACACAGTCCTCTATCAAACCAGTTCCGTGCTCCAGTCAATAGTTTGAAATGATTTATATTGTCTTCCACACTGCTGTGTAATTTAAGCGATGCTGGCCTTTATCTGCGCTGCAGCCCCGCCAGGATAAATCAATAGGTTTCTTCTAGATATCAATGGATGACCTGTATCTACACTGCTATATCTCTCGCAATGAAATTCAACAGGTATCAGGGAGACCATTTCACTTTGGGATGCTAACTAAACTATGTAACTCTTGCTACATATTTCACATTAATACCCACATTATGTTCACAATCGCAACATGGAATGCATGTACCATTATTGCGGCTCTCAAAATTCACATAAACACCTAACTTTTTTACATTACGCTTAACCAAAACAACATATTTTTACCACCCTATAAGAATACATTTTTGGGGAGTAATATTACCTTGTCAGCCTACTATACAGGAATGTACAAGTTACCATTGTTCTCTGTTCTTAAGAGTCAGGTAGTTTGTTCCTTGCTCAGTCGTGCTGCATCAGCTGTTTGACCTGTCCTCTGAAATAGCAATAGTTGTTTGGAGGTTGTGTTCTATATCCATGGCAGATTGTGCCAGAAGGAGATACTGTTCAGACTAGATGACATGTCACAACATCCTCCTTCGTCAGTGAAGTAGAGAAATAGTAGAAGAATACAAAGTACAATTCAGCTTTTTTTCTAATGATTTAAGTACCATCAACAATGGGTTAGATCTGGCCACAACAATTTCCCTTCATCTCATGGATGAGGATACCAAATTGTCCGCCATAGCAAAACATGTTGAGGGGATGTTTGTTATCAGATTAGATCAACATGAGGCAAAATGCATCAAGTGTGCGACGCTGTCAGAGAACGACCAATCAATGCAATCAATAACGTCCAATGCCACAAATTAATTAGATAAGATTAATGTTTTTGCCATCTGCTGCAATGTACTATGAATTTGCCTATGTATAGATGTAGAAGGCGATGCTTAAACTGCTTTTCTTTGTGTGCTTTGCACTTGTGCCCACGTAGATCGGAAGGGTGTATCCAGAAGGAGGTATCCAGATGTCATTTGTAGATACTGACAGAATTGGTCAAGGAGAGGAATCCAATACCGCTCGTGGAAAGATCACCACAATACAGTAATTGAAAGGTATCATTAAATTGTACTGTTGTCGCCTGTAATGCCTCAGCTTTTTTATGTAAGAGGATATTGAGTTACTTTTTATTTCTTAGCAGGTATATGGACATTGTGGACTAGTTAAACTAGTTGTATTGTTATATACAGTGCCTAGTCAAAGTCTACACACCCCTTGCACAATCTTCACATTTTGCTGCCTTAAATGTAAATCGGAAAATGTATACAATTAGTATTTATTTTCTAATGATGTACACGACCTAGAAAGAAAGAAAGAGAGATGATAGGACATGTTTAAGAAGACTGAGGCAGGGTTTCATATAACTTTTTATATATTTATTTTGATCTTAAAACTTCTTCAGCCTACCATCCCGTTAGCGGGATCATTTTCCAGCGAAAACTCCTAGCGACATTAGCATAACGAAATTCAATATATATATTTTTTCAAATATAGGGCTGTCTCATATCGTTTTATAGATACACCTCTCTTGAATCGACCCTCGTTGTCCGATTTCAAAAAGGTTTTACAGGAAAAGCACAATATTAGATTATGTTAGAGGAGTACATGGTAAAAGTCGCATCATATGAATTTTCCGAGCAAGCACACCCATCACATATAAACAAAAAACAGCTAAATGCAGCACTAACCTTTTACAAACTTCATCAGATGACACACCTAGGACATCATGTTACACACAGCATGCAATCTTTTGTTCAATAAAGGTCATATTTCTATATAAAAACAGCATTTTACATCGGCACCTGAGGTTGACTAACATTTTCCCATAAAATGCGTCCCGGGAAACTGTGCTACAATTTTATAAATAACTATTCGAAAACGATTTTTTTTATACATATTGTCAATCTAAGATTTATAGATGAATATCTCTTGAAAACACCAGTCAAAACAGATTTTAAATTAACTTTACAGGGTAATCACACTTTGAGATCAAATGGGATGCGATACCCAGAAATTGAGCTCGAAAACCTAGCTCTGCGCCACCTGTGAACAATAGCACGTAACATCTTATATTGTATAATATCGCCAATAATCCCTCACCTTTAGTTGTCTTCATCAGAAATCATTTCCCGATGTCCCAGGTCCATGACAAATGTATTTTCGGTCGAAAAAGTCCATGCTTTATGTTCCATTAGCTTCCTCTTGCTAGCGCGTCCTAAGGCTGTAATCAAATGTTGATCCGTGGGCGGCAGCTGTCTAACGCAAAATGACTGTTTACGGTAAGTGAGGGTCGTTCAAACATGTCAAACGTTTTATCAAGTAATCGTCAGTGCCTGTTTCAACAAGAGAACCAATCAGATTCGAGTGGGACGATTTCATTGTGTTTCAAAAAACTTCCAAAGGTGGGGGCAGACACGGCCGCCAACGTCACAATGCTCATGGCCCTCCGACTGTGACCAATTGCCACATCGTCTCTTTCACTGAGTTTCCACCGTAGAACCCTCAAAACACTTTGTAAAGACTGGGGACATCTAGTGGAAGCACTGGAAAGTGCTCAATTTTCATTTTTTCACGTTGTGAATTATAGGTAAGGCTGTGAAGTCGAGTCGACAATTCAGATTTCCACTTCCTGGTTCAATCGGTCTCGGGGTTTTGACTGCCATACGAGTTCTGTTATACTCACAGACACCATTCAAACAGTTTTAGAAAATTTAGGGTGTTTTCTATCCATATAAAATAAGTATATGCATGTCCTAGCTTCTGACTTTGATTAGTAGGCCGTTGAAAATGGGAACGATTTTTTTCCAAAATGCGCTGTGGCGCCCCCTATCCTAGGGTAAATCGAAGAAGTTAACAAACTCCCCAGTCCCTTTCGGTTGATGGATCGAATCCCAGAGCTGACAAGGCAAAAATAAAAGCCACCCGCACAGGGTTGGGTTAAAAAAGATATACACTGCTCAAAAAAATAAAGGGAACACTTAAACAACACATCCTAGATCTGAATGAAAGAAATAATCTTATTAAAACCTGTTGAGGCCAGGGGGCAGGATCTAATCCCGGTATTGGGATTCATTGTCATGTGACCATGGCGGGGAATTCAAAACTGCAAGAGTAATCATTTCAAAAAATCAAATAATCAACTATTTTCCTCCATTTGAAAGATATATCTCCTAAATCTAACCACGCTGTCCGATTTTCAGAGGCATTACGGAGAATGCATAAAGTTAGGTTATGTGAGGAGAGTACATTGACAATAGCTGCGTGTAATGTTTAGCCAATTCAAAGAAGGGCATCAACAGACAGAAAACTAGCTAGAATTATGCACTTACCTTTGACAATCTGCATCAGATGACACTCATAGGACATTATGTTATACAATACATGCATTTTTAGTTCCATCAAGTTCATATTTATATCCAAAAACAGCATTTACAGTCGCGGTGAAATTCAGAATTTTTTTCGGCTCGAATGCACCCAGTGAATCCAGCATTACAAATCACGGAATTACTATTCGAAAACATTGGTAAATTATAATATTGTCATTCAAAGAATAATATATTATCATCTCGTAATTGCTACCGAATGGCCAGATCTCAAAATAACTTTACTGGGAAATCACATTTTGCATAAACTGGGTACTATGCTAACAACAATAAGCTATATGCTAAGCTAAGCTAAGCTATACCGTTAGCATTAGCATCATCTAATATCGATAATAACATTCTAAATATCCCCTTACCTTTGATTATCTCCATCAGAAGGCGCTGCCAGAGATCCCAGGTCCAGAACAAATGTGGTTTCTTTTGACAAAGTTCATAATTTATGTCCAAATAGTTAGCGTTCAGTAGGCTCCCACAAAATGAGGTGGGCAGTGTAAAGTCACGTCGAAAAGCTAAAGAAAACCTAGTAAATAATCTATTTACGTTTGTTTAAACATGTCAAACGTTGTTTAGCATTAATCTTTTGGTCCATTTTTAACGTGAAACATCAGTAAACATCGGTAATATTTTCACACAACCTATCAAGTGTCTAGAATAAACGATAATGACAAAGACACTCTTCTCAGATTCATGCGCAGGCGCAAAAAATGAAGTGATGACGTGTCAACTTGTAAGCTTTCTAATTCGGTCTGTATTCATGACAGATGCTTCCAACAACTTTCTAAAGATCGTTGACATCTAGTGGAAGCCGTAGGAGTTGCGAACTGAATCCTTTCTCACTGTGGTATCTTTAAAACAATGACACTAAATAGTACAGTCACAAAATTCTCATTTTTTTAAATCTATTTTTCACAGGTTTTTGACCTGCAATATGAGTTTTGTTATACTTACAGACACCATTCAAACTGTTTTCGAAAATTCAGAGTGTTTTCTATCCAAACCTAAACAATAATATGCATATTCTAGCTTCTGAGTTGGTGTAGGAGGCAGTTAAAAATGCGCACATATTTTTTTCCAAAATTCTCAATACTGCCCCCTAGCCCGTAGAGGTTAAATACTTTTTTCTTTACATAGTTCAATGTGCTGACAACAAAATCACACAAAAAGAATCAATGGAAATCCAATTTATCAACCCATGGAGGTCTGGATTTGGAGTCACACTCAAAATTAAAGTGGAAAACCACACTACAGGCTGATCCAACTTTGATGTAATGTCCTTAAAACAAGTCAAAATGAGGCTCAGTAGTGTGTGTGGCCTCCATGTGCCTGTATGACCTCCCTACAATGCCTGGGCATGCTCCTGATGAGGTGGCGGATGGTCTCCTGAGGGATCTCCTCCCAGACCTGGACTAAAGCATCCGCCAACTCCTGGACAGTCTGTGGTGCAACGTGGCGTTGGTGGATGGAGCGAGACATGATGTCCCAGATGTGCTCAATTGGATTCAGGTCTGGGGAACGGGCGGGCCAGTCCATAGCATCAATGCCTTCCTCTTGCAGGAACTGCTGACACACTCCAGCCACATGAGGTCTAGCATTGTCTTGCATTAGGAGGAACCCAGGGCCAACCGCACCAGCATATGGTCTCACAAGGGGTCTGAGGATCTCATCTCGGTACCCAATGGCAGTCAGGCTACCTCTGGCGAGCACATGGAGGCTGTGCGGCCCCCCAAAGAAATGCCACCCCACACCATGACTGACCCACCGCCAAACCGGTCATGCTGGAGGATGTTGCAGGCAGCAGAACGTTCTCCACGGCGTCTCCAGACTCTGTCACGTCTGTCACATGTGCTCAGTGTGAACCTGCTTTCATCTGTGAAGAGCACAGGGCGCCAGTGGCGAATTTGCCAATCTTGGTGTTCTCTGGCAAATGCCAAACGTCCTGCACGGTGTTGGGCTGTAAGCCCAACCCCCACCTGTGGACGTCGGGCCCTCATACCACCCTCATGGAGTCTGTTTCTGACCGTTTGAGCAGACACATGCACATTTGTGGCCTGCTGGAGGTCATTTTGCAGGGCTCTGGCAGTGCATCTTCTGCTCCTCCTTGCACAAAGGCGGAGGTAGCGGTCCTGCTGCTGGGTTGTTGCCCTCCTACGGCCTCCTCCACGTCTCCTGATGTACTGGCCTGTCTCCTGGTAGCGCCTCCATGCTCTGGACACTACGCTGACAGACACAGCAAACCTTCTTGCCACAGCTCGCATTGATGTGCCATCCTGGATGAGCTGCACTACCTGAGCCACTTGTGTGGGTTGTAGACTCCGTCTCATGCTACCACTAGAGTGAAAGCACCGCCAGCATTCAAAAGTGACCAAAACATCAGCCAGGAAGCATAGGAACTGAGAAGTGGTCTGTGGTCCCCACCTGCAGAACCACTCCTTTATTGGGGGTGTCTTGCTAATTGCCTATAATTTCCACCTGTTGTCTATTCCATTTGCACAACAGCATTTGAAATGTATTGTCAATCAGTGTTGCTTCCTAAGTGGACAGTTTGATTTCACAGAAGTGTGATTGACTTGGAGTTACATTGTGTTGTTTAAGTGTTTTTTTTATTTTTTTATTTTTATTTTTTTGAGCAGTGTATATTTTTGTATTTCAACCTTTATTTAACCTGTTGTGGTATAGGGGCAGTATTTTCACGGCCAGATAAAAAAACGTACCCGATTTAATCTGGTTACTACTCCTGCCCAGAAACTAGAATATGCATATAATTAGTAGATTTGGATAGAAAACACTCTAAAGTTTCTAAAACTGTTTGAATGGTGTCTGTGAGTATAACAGAACTCATATGGCAGGCCAAAACCTGAGAAGATTCCATGCAGGAAGTGTCCTGTCTGACAATTTGTTGTCCTTCTGTTGCATCTCTATCAACATTACAGCATCTGTGCTGTAACGTGACACTTTCTAAGGCTTCCATTGGCTCTCTAAAGCCGCCAGAAAGTGGAATGGGGTGTCTGCTGTCTCTGGGCAAAGTACAACAGCAGAGTTTGTAAGTGGTCAGCCTGGGGACAGTGAGACTGGGAGGCGCTTTCACGAGACTTCTCCATTTTTTTCTTTCAGGCTTTGAATGAATACAACGTTGCCCGGTTGGAATATTATCGCTATTTTACGAGAAAAGTAGCATAACATTTATTTTAAACAGCGTTTGACATGGTTCTAAGTACGGTAATGGAATATTTTGAATTTTTTTGGCATGAAATGCACTCGCGCGTTTCCCTTCGGATAGTGACCTGAACGCACGAACAAAACGGCGGTATTTGGATATAACTATGGATTATTTGGAACCAAAACAACATTTGTTGTTGAAGTAGAAGTCCTGGGAGTGCATTCTGACGAAGAACAGCAAAAGTAATCCAATTTTTCTAATAGTAATTCTGAGTTTAGGTTGTCCCAAACTTGGAGGGTGTCAAATTAGCTAGCCGTGATGGCCGAGCTATGTACTCAGAATATTGCAAAATGTGCTTTCGCCGAAAAGCTATTTTAAAATCGGACATAGCGATTGCATAAAGGAGTTCTGTATCTATAATTCTTTAAATAATTGTTATGTATTTTGTCAACGTTTATCGTGAGTAATTCAGTAAATTCACCGGACGTTTTTGGTGGGTATGCTAGTTCTGAACATCACATGCTAATGTAAAAAGCTGTTTTTTGATATAAATATGAAGTTGATTGAACAAAACATGCATGTATTGTATAACATAATGTCCTAGGAGTGTCATCTGATGAAGATCATCAAAGGTTAGTGCTGCATTTAGCTGTGTTTTGGGTATTTGTGATGCATGCTAGTTGCTTGGAAATGGCTGTGTGGTTGTTTGTGTGTATGTACTCTCCTAACATAATCTAATGTTTTGCTTTAGCTGTAAAGCCTTTTGGAAATCGGACAACGTGGTTCGATTCAGGAGAAGTGTATCTATAAAATGGTGTAAAATAGTCCTATGTTTGAGAACTTTGAATTATGACATTTTGTGGTTTTAAATTTGGTGCTCTGATTTGTCACTGGCTGTTGACTAGTGTGAGACGATTTCGTCCCCCCTCCCCTAGAGAGGTTTATTTAACCAGGTAGGCAAGTTGAGAACAAGTTCTCATTTACAATTGCGACCTGGCCAAGATAAAGCAAAGCAGTTCGACACATACAACAACACAGAGTTACACATGGAGTAAAACAAACATACAGTCAATAATACAGTAGAAAAATAAGTATATATATAATGTGAGCAAATGAGGTGAGATAAGGGAGGTAAAGGCAAAAAAGGCCATGGTGGCGAAGTAAATACAATATAGCAAGTAAAACACTGGAATGGTAGATTTGTAGTGGAAGAAAGTGCAAAGTAGAAATATAAATAATGGGGTGCAAAGGAGCTAAATAAATACAGTAGGGGAAGGGGTAGTTGTTTAGGCTAAATTATAGATGGGCTATGTACAGGTGCAGTGATCTGTGAGCTGCTCTGACAGCTGGTGCTTAAAGCTAGTGAGGGAGATAAGTGTTTCCAGTTTTAGAGATTTTTGTAGTTTTTTCAAGTCATTGGCAGCAGAGAACTGGAAGGAGAGGCCAAAGGACGGCCAAAGGAGGAATTGGCTTTGGGGGTGACTAGAGAGATATACCTGCTGGAGCGTGTGCTACAGGTGGGTGCTGCTATGGTGACCAGAGCTGAGATAAGGGGGGACTTTACCTAGCAGGGTCTTGTAGATGACCTGGAGCCAGTGGGTTTGGCGACGAGTATGAAGCAAGGGCCAGCCAACGAGAGCATACAGGTCGCAGTGGTGGGTAGTATATGGGGCTTTGGTGACAAAACAGATGGCACTGTGATAGACTGCATCCAGTGTATTGAGTAGGGTATTGGAGACTATTTTGTAAATGACATCGCCGAAGTCAAGGATCGGTAGGATGGTCAGTTTTATGAGGGTATGTTTGGCAGCATGAGTGAAGGATGCTTTGTTGCGAAATAGGAAGTAAATTCTAGATTTAACTTTGGATTGGAGATGTTTGATGTGAGTCTGGAAGGAGAGTTTACAGTCTAACCAGACACTTAGGTATTTGTAGTTGTCCACATATTCTAAGTCAGAACCGTCCAGAGTAGTGATGCTGGACGGGCGGGCAGGTGCGGGCAGCGATCGGTTGAAGAGCATGCATTTAGTTTTACTTGTATTTAAGAGCAGTTGGAGGCCACGGAAGGAGATTTGTATGGCATTGAAGCTCGTCTGGAGGGTTGTTAACACAGTGTTCAAAGAAGGGCCAGACATATACAGAATGGTATCGTCTGCGTAGAGGTGGATCAGAGACTCACCAGCAGCAAGAGGGACATCATTGATGTATACAGAGAAAAGAGTTGGCCCAAGAATTGAACCCTGTGGCACCCCCATAGAGACTGCCAGAGGCCCGGACAACAGGCCATCTGATTTGAAACACTGAACTCTATCAGAGAAGTAGTTGGTGAACCAGGCAAGGCAATCATTTGAGAAACCAAGGCTATTGAGTCTGCCGATGAGGATGTGGTGATTGACAGAGTCGAAAGCCTTGGCCAGGTCAATGAATATGGCAGCACAGTATTGTTTCTTATCGATGGCGGTTACGATATCGTTTAGGACCTTGAGCGTGGCTGAGGTGCACCCATGACCAGCTCTGAAACCAGATTGCTTAGCGGAGAAGGTGCGGTGGGATTCAAAATGGTCGGTGATCTGTTTATTGACTTGGCTTTCGAAGACCTTAGAAAGGCAGGGTAGGATAGATATAGGTCTACAGCAGTTTGGGTCAAGAGTGTCCCCCCTTTGAAGAGGGGGATGACCACCGCTGCTTTCCAATCTTTGGGAATCTCAGATGACACGAAAGAGAGGTTGAACAGGCTAGTAATAGGGGTTGCAACAATTTCGGCAGATCATTTTAGAAAGAAAGGGTCCAGATTGTCTAGCCCGGCTGATTTGTAGGGGTCCAGATTTTGCAGCGGAAGAAACATTTCAGTTGAATGCATTCAGTTGTACAAAGGACTAGGTATCCCCTTTTCCCTTTCCCTGCCGGTGACTAGCATACCAATAACATGATGCTGCCACCACAATAACTGAAAATCTGTATATCTAACGTATTATCTGTATATATACATATTATACTAAATTATATTGACACTGACAAATAAATAGATAATGGAATATTATGTCTTATGTTTCATCGTGCAATGGTTTTGTATCAGTAGGCCTCAATATCACACACTTATCTGACTAATTCTGGGAACAAATTATCTCAAGCTTTTCTTAATTTCTGGCACATACTGTATATATCATTACACATTATCGCAGGTGAAGATTTAATTACAATTTTAATAGATTCCATTGCTCTTAATTACGTGAACGGAAATAGTCTCATTCTCCCAAGTAGCTCCTGCTCTTGAAAGGGCATATCAAGGTGCTCTTGGGAAATATGCTCAACTGCCGCTATCTCTGTGACAGGGGAGACAGAGGGGTATCATGTGTGGTCGTGGCAGGATAAAGCTCCATGCATACGGATATTAATGGAAAACCAGATGGGACAGAGGCAGTGACATTGTCAAGGTATCTAACACCTGTTCACCCGCTCTCTGGGCCTTTTATTTGTGATGAAAGTGCCTCGTCTGCATGATGAACACTGTGTTTGGAAAACAAGCGAGTTTCTGACATCCTAACAGGTGGTGTGAAAACAGGGTTTTACATGAGGAAAAATAGGAAATTTGAGGGGGACAAAACTGTACTGAGCTCTACTAAAAGTGCATTCATAATTACAATACTGTAGGGAATCGTGCAACTTTCTATGGTGACCAACAGAAGTTGGCAATTTTGGACGCAAATGGTAAGGTTTTTTTTGGACCTTGGCACGTTGTGAGGGTTGTTTTGTGGAAAGAAAATGAGTGTTGAATGTCTGAGTGTTGAATATCTGAGTGTTGAACATCTGAAGAACTTGACGTCATTGAATGCTCTATCATTATTACAATTAATAAACTATAATGTCAGAGTTCATAAGCTAAAAAATGGCTCGCATGTAGGCAGCATTTCATTCACATTTCACTGCTTACCATATAATGTGGACTATTGGTTTGGAATAATTGATTGACACAAAAATGAATAAGTGTGCTGTTGTTTCCAGTGAGGCCACCATTCATCATCCCCTAACTCAGTGACACCAAAACGTAATAGATGTTCGGGTTGCCTCTTTCACTGCCTTCTCCCTTTGTCAAAATCCCATTGAAAAATATCCAATTATTTGCAGTTTATTACAACGTCAGAAACAAGCGCTGGTAGTGAGCACTAGAAACCAGACCCAGTTGTGCGATCGTAATTAGAACACCTATCTAGTAATATGAGCCATTTGGATGCTTGATCTTGATTATTCATCACTTCTTGTATGCACACATACACAGCTGCCTTAGCAGTGTGTTGCTGTCTGTGCCTCCCCATCTGTTTTGGAATGGTTAAAATAAACTAATGAACGTGAGAGATTGGGGAGAGAGATGTTGTGTCCCCGGGAAGAGAAATGAGTTAAACCCAAAATTAGGCTATATTCATTATTTTCTCTATCTCCATCTCCATAGACATTCAAGGGGATTTACAAAACAACATAAAGTCCACATACTTTGATATTAGTCCAATTGACTAATGATTTATGTGAATTTGTGAGTTGCGAGCCCAAATGTAAAATCTAAATAGCGCATTCTGAGAATAGTCCATCAAGGTTAATGCGAGTGTGCCACTTTCTTATATTTATGTGTAAATTACCCTGTTGATATATGAAATCCATCTTTCAAACATCTTCAAACTCTTCAATTAATCAAAACGATTGAGCATGTATCCTTGGGTGTTGATTGAGTCATTAATTTTGTTTAGCACATCTGACAGCTTTATGTCAAGCACAGTAAAATCTGAAATTGTGTGATTATACTGATGTGGCCTAAGGAATATCATCACAAAGATAACATTGTGACGTTCAAGTGGTGTGCTATTAAAGCATGATGACAATTTATGAAGCGGAGCAGGTGTGCTCATTATCTAAGCGGTGGATTTCAGATGGATACACAAATCAATCGACACTATCAAGATTTTGAATGCATATATAGTATTGCCCCACTACATAATAATGGGGGCTCCTGAGTGGCGTAGCGGTCTAAGACACTGCATCTCAGTGCAAGTGGCATCACTGCAGTCCCTGGTTCAAATCCAGGCTGCATCACATCCGGCCTTTATTGGGAGTCCCATAGGGCGGTGCACAATTGTCCCAGCGTCGTCCGGGGTAGGCTGTCATTGTAAATAAGAATTTTTTCTTAACTGACTTGCCTAGTTCAAATAAATAAATAATCATAAAAAAATAAACAATTCTAATTTTTGCCTTCAAGTGTATTGGGCCACCAAAATATTGCTATAACACTATGTAACACTGCTATAAAAGTGCTGCTATGTGTTATACCTTTCCTAACCAATGTGTTAGGAGAAAAGACAGCAAAGTAAACAGTATCCCAGTGTTGGGAAGCTGGAAGACACTAAGAGCTAGACGTTTTTGAGGGAGAATTTTGATCAATAAATGAGACTGAAGTTGATGCGAATGTTCTTTTTCAAATTTTCTCATCCTTTCATGTTTGTATCAATCTTTGCATGTATGCCTGCAACACATAACAGCATTCTTCTTCATGTAGCCATCCATTACTTCATATTCCCGAGACATTACAGTCTGAGAATGTATTTCAGCCATGTGGCAGCCTCTAGACCAGGGGTGCACAATTAGAATTCAAACATTTTCTCCCCCCAAAGGTCCAAACCATTAAAATGTCTAACGTGCGCTATGATTTGCTGGCATATGTAGTTCTTGTATATGTATAGCTAATAAACAAAGTACTACATTTCAATGACATTTCCCCAGTATTTATTGCACATTTTCAATGTAGACACATTAAACATAAGGTAAAATAAATATGCAGCCTAATCATAAATAAAAGTCACAAATGTTCTCATTTCAAGCAAAACAAGACTGCATCATCACAAAAAAATAACAAAAGTTCCTGTTTCTGAAAAAAAGTGCTTAGATTTTTTAACAAATAAGAAACCACAGCTTTAATATTTATCTTTCCTACTCTCTCCCACTTCACTTGTCCATCTCTCTTCTTTAGTGAGAGAAATGGGCTTTTGCTTGCCCTGCCAGTAATTTGAACGGAATGAAGTCAGTGTCATTGTCATGCACATATCTAGGTGCTCATTGGTGAGTCTAGAACGGTACTTACTTTTAATGATGTTCATAGTGGAGAAAGAAGACTCACAACTGTATGTGGAGCCAAACATGGTCAAGGTGTGTAGTGCTACTTTGGTTAGACCAGGGAAAACAGTCTCAGACACAGCCTGCAGCCAGAAAGTGTCATGATCAGTTAGTTGAAAGTGCTCTCTTAGCGCAACATTTGCTTGCAGATCAATCAGTTCTATCTGTAGATGCCCACTTGAAGGTCTGTGTCACCTCCTTTGAAAATCCCCTGACATCTGTGACGTGGAATAGATTCTCAATTTGAAGAAGGTGATGCTGTCCAAGACTGAAGCTGTCAAAGCGATTTCTGAAGTTTCTAATTAGCTTATCTATGAAGTCAACATGAGGAGAAACATCTCTCTCACCCTGAATCTGTTCCTGCACTTTTGGGAAGTGTGCACAGTCTCCTTGAAGATTTATTTTATTTATTTATTTATTTCACCTTTATTTAACCAGGTAGGCAAGTTGAGAACAAGTTCTCATTTACAATTGCGACCTGGCCAAGATAAAGCAAGCAGTTTGACACATACAACAACACAGAGTTACACATGGAGTAAAACAAACATACTGTCAATAATATAGCAGAAAATAAGTCTATATACAAAGTGAGCAAATGAGGTGAGATAAGGGAGGTAAAGGCAAAAAAGGCCATGGTGGCGAAGTAAATACAATATAGCAAGTAAAACACTGGAATGGTAGATTTGCAGCGGAAGAAAGTGCAAAGTAGAAATATAAATAATGGGGTGCAAAGGAGCAAAATAAATACAGGAGGGGAAGGGGTAGTTGTTTGGGCTAAATTGTAGATGGGCTATGTACAGGTGCAGTAATCTGTGAGCTGCTCTGACAGCTGGTGCTTAAAGCTAGTGAGGGAGATAAGTGTTTCCAGTTTTAGAGATTTTTGTAGTTCGTTCCAGTCATTGGCAGCAGAGAACTGGAAGGAGAGGCGGCCGAAGGAGGAATTGGCTTTGGGGGTGACCAGAGAGATATACCTGCTGAAGATCTTCCTTGAACACTTCCAGTTTCCTCTTGAAGGAGTGGACAGGTGTCATCAAATCACAAACTGAATAGTTCTTGCCTTGTAGTTTCACGTTGAGCTCATAATGGTGTGATGTCTACCAAAAAAGCAACAATATCCATTTTGCTCTCGTCTTGCAAAAAAAGTGAAAACTGTGTTGCCTTCTGACTCTTGAGCTGTACTAGGAAAGCTGTTATCTCCTTTCGAATGGACCAAAAGTGTTTCAACACCCTGCCTTTACTGAGCCATCTTACATTGTTGTGCAGCAGTAGGTCGTTTGAATTTGCCTCAACTTCTTTCAGGAATTCTCTCAGCAAGCAATGTTGTTGAGATGAGGATGCCCTGGGGAAGTTGATGAGTTTCATCATTGTGTTCATCACTTCAGCATACTCTTCTGACAGATTGGCACACAGGACAGACTGATGAATGATGCAGTGGTAAGCTGTGAGATCAGGGTTGACCTCTTTCAGCCGTGCCACAGCTCCTCTCTCTCTTCCTATCAAGGCAGGGGCCATGTCTGAGGTGATAGAGACCACTTGTTATGGATCTATCCCCCTCTTCTCAGCTTCTTCTTTATGACCATGTATATGTCCTTTCCTCTTGTATGTGTCTTGGGTGGTCTTACACCCAACAGGTCTTCACAGAATTCCTTCTTCTCTGTGTGGTAAAATCTAACATACACCAGAAGCTGGGCGTTATCACTCACATCAGTAGATTCATCAACAGCTAATGCTATGCAGGGTGCACTCCGAATAGCTTCATCAAGCTGTGTTAATACATCCTCTGTTAGTGTTTCACTCTTTCTTGCTGTTGTTGTACGTGACATTGGGATTTGCTTGATCTTTTTGTTTACCTTCAAGTAAAGTTTCAGCAACAGCATTCATGCACTCCATCACCACTCCCCCGTCAGTAAATGGCTTTTGGTGTTGACCCAAAATCCAAGCTATTTTTAGTGAACATTCATTTGCACGTTGTTGGGCAGTGAATGCATGGGAGAGGACTCTGGTGGACCGATCGTACTGGGCTTGGAATATTTTTATTTCCCGTGCCCACACCTCAGACTGCTGTGGATATGTTTGCTCAAAAGATCTGTGCTTTGTCTTGTAGTGGCGCTTCACATTGGCACTTTTTATTAGAGCCACGGTCTCTGAACATATCAGGCAGAGTGGTTTGACACTCGCTGCGGGAAGGATAACGGCATATTTGTCTGTCCACTCTTCTTTGAAAGCTCAATTTTCTGTATCGACTTTCCTGACTTTTGCGCACGCCGTTCTATAATTTCTCCTCTCGCTTCCGCTTTTGCTTCTCTCGTTGTCTCTCTCCCCGAAAACATCAGTCTCCTAACATGCATTGTAAACATTCAATTTGATTGGCTGAGTTTCGTGAAGTGATTTAAATAACGCACGTGATTGGGCAACACACAGTAGTATGGGGCACTGTCTGGGACCTTCCCAGCTGCGCTGAGCCAGCACAGTGTGTGTACATTGACAAAAAGGGTGGCTTCATCAGTATTTAATTTAACAATTATTTATGAGAAATGTGTCGAGGTCCAGACAGAACCTTCACTCTGTCCGGACGCGGACCGAGGTCCGCCAATTGTGTACCTCTGCTCTAGGCCTTCAAAGGAATGAAATGTGTGAAAATCCATCTTGCTTAAAGGTCCAATGCAGCCGTTTGTATATCCATATCAAATAATTTCTGGGTAACAATTAAGTATCTTAATGTGATTGTTTTAATAGTTTAAAAAAATAAACAAAAATAGTTTCTTAGCAAAGAGCAATTTCTCAAGCGAGAATTTTGCTAGGACCGTTTGGGAGTGGTCTGATTGGGGAGGGTAAAACGGAAAACTAGCTATTATTGGCAGAGAGGTTCGGAACTCTCTTTCTTATTGGTATACTAACTAATTTACCAGACAAGTCAAATTCTCCATCCCACCAAAACAGACTGAAATTTCAGGCGTGTTTTTTCAAACAGCTCTTACACTTAAAGGGCATTATCCAAATTATCACAATTTCTAAGTATTATTCCAACCTCATAATGTGAAACTTAATAATCACGTTTTTGACTGCACTGGGCCTTTAAAGCTGATATAGTAGAGAGGAATCTGGCACGATTCCAGAAGAGGAATGGCAGGCAAGCAGGCAGTCAGATATGATCGGTACAGGCAGAAACTCTTGAGAACAGACTGCTGCCAACCCATTTTAATCCATCATTCCACATAAATTCTAATACTGTTGACTCTCCCGACTCGCACACTAATCAACCTCATTGGCCGAACCACTTAGCCAACATGAGGACCGGATTATCCAATGAATCCGTTGAGAATCGAACCTCTAGCTGTCCTTATTTTGGTGGGTTGTAAACGAGATAGCCGTGCACTGTACCATATTTTTGAAATATACGCCAATAAAAGTGGGTATTCCAATGCCTATGACTAATTGACATTGAGAGTGATAACTTTTTTATTCTGGCAGTTTATCTGGCCTTTCTCACACCGCGCCCTGATCAGGCCCTGCCATAAAACAAAAATAAAACGCATTCATGCAGAAAATCTTGTTAAAATGCAGCTTGTAATGAATATTTTTTTTATACACCAACACATCAAACTTGCTGACCCTTATTTATGACATAGACTTTGGACTTGCTTCATAAATCGGTGAAATTGCTGCACTGATTAATAACACCTCATTATGCATTTAAGGTAATACAATTAAACATCTTGTTAGAGCCCATCTCCCAAATAATGTGTTTTCAGCCCCTTGCATTACAGTGCTGTACAAAATATGCCGGTACCGCTAGTGGTAACATTTACTTTTTGGGCTACTGAGAAACTGAGGCACATTAAAGGACAAGACATCAGGTGTCTTGTAAATGTCTCGATACTGTTAAACATAATAAACCACACTAAGAGTGTCTGTCTCTGTGTACACAGAACAAGGATTTATATTCATCATTAAAACAATTTCCAAAGCCCCACGGGAGATGTGTCTGATACGCGAATGGTCCCAGTTTTGATATGGAGGGTGTTTGATAGTGTGGTGTCAGTCTTTCTCATATACGGCGCATTCGGAAAGTATTCAGACCCTTGACTTATTCCACATTTTGTTACGTTACAGCCTTGTATATACTCATCAATCTAAACCTCATAAGTTTTTGCAAATGTATTAAAAACAACAACAACTGAAATATCATATTTAGATAAGTATTCAAACCCCTTTACTCAGTACTTTGTTGAAGCACCTTTAGCAGCAATTACAGCCTCGAGTCTTATTGGGTATGACGCTACAAGCTTGGCACACCTGTATTTGGGGAGTTTCTCCAATTCATCTCTGCAGATCCTCTCAAGCTCTGTCAGGTTGGATGGGTAGCTTCGCTGCACAGCTATTTTCAGATCTCTCCAGAGATGTTTGATCTGGTTCAAGTCCGACATTCAGAGACTTGTACAGAAACCACTCCTGCGTTGACTTGGCTGTGTGCTGTCGTGGAAATTCATACTGAGAGATAATTTGTCATATTTTCAAACAATAATGAAGCCATCGACCCCACACTCTTCAGTGTGTTGCAGAGAGCTTTACCTTTACAGACAATGCAGAGTGCTTAGGGTTGTTGTCCTGTTGGAAGACGAACCTTCACCCCAGTCTGAGAACTCTGGAGCAGGTTTTCATCAAGGATCTCTCTGTACTTTGCTCCGTTCATCTTTACCACGAACCTGACTTGTCTCTGAGTCCTTGCCACTGAAGAACATCCCCACAGCATGATGATGCAAGCACCATGCTTCCCCGTAGGGATGGTGCATGGTATCCTCCAGATGTGATGCTTGGCATTCAGGCCAGAGTTCAATCTTGACCATAGAATCTTGTTTCTCATGGTCTGAGAGTCCATCAGGTGCATTTTGACAAACACCAAGCGGACTGTCATGTGCCTTTTACTGAGGAGTGCCTTCCGTCTGGCCAATCTACCATAAAGGCCTGATTGATGCAGAGATGGTTCTCCTTCTGGAAGATTCTTCCATCTCCACAGAGGAACTATGGAGCTCTGTCAGAGTGACAATCTGGTTCTTGGTCACCTCCCTGACCAAGACCCTTCTCCCAAATTGCTCAGTTTGGCCAGGCGGCCAGCTCTAGGAAGAGTCTTGGTTACAAACTTGGTTCCAAACTTCTTCCATTTAAGAACAATGGAAGCCACTATGTTCTTGGGGGCCTTCAATGCTGCAGAAATGTTTTGGTACCCTTCCCCAGATCTGTGCCTCGAAACAATACTGTCTCGGAGGTTGGTTTTTGCTCTGACATGCACTGTCAACTGTGGGATTTTAAATAGACAGGTGTGTGCCTTTCCAAATCATGTCCAATCAATTGAATTTACCACAGGTGGACTCCAATCAAGTTGTAGAAACTTCTCAAGGAGGATCAATGGAAACATGATGCACCTAAGCTCAATTTCGAGTCAAATAGCAAAGGGTCTGAATACTTATTTAAATAAGGTATTTCTGTTTTTTATTTTTCATAAATTTGCAATCATTTCTAAAAACCTGTTTTTGCTTTGTCAAGATGGGGTATTGTGTGTAGATTGAGGAACATGTTTTATTTAATCCATTTTAGAATAAGGCTGTGACATAACAAAATGTGGAAAAATGGAAGGGGTCTGAATACTTTCCGAATGTACTGCAGTTCTTCTTTCTACTCTCTTCTGCAGTTATCAGAATGGATCCTGTCAATCTCTGCTCAGACAGGTGAGGTTGTGGGCTGAATGTTATAGGTGAGCTTGGCTGGGATTAAGGGAATAACTGCTACTTCAGATCAAATATTGAGTGTAGGACATCACCTTGCTCATCAGATCTGACAGAGCAGAGTGACAGGTGAGCTGGAGGTACCTGACAGAGTAAATACATATTAAAAGGTTAAGACCAGTTTATTAGTATTCGCCCATTCTGATAATGACTGTAACTCCTTATTTCGATTTTCACTGGCTTTGGGCTCACTGGGTGCTGACATGTATGTGTGGAATCGTCCGCATAATAGTCATTCTAGCTTTGTGTAAGACCAGTGGCAAATCATTTGTGAAAGTAGAGAAGAGTAATGGCCCAAGGCAACTGCCCTGATGTACATATCTGATGTTAGAGAAGCTTCCACTGAAGAACACTGGGTTCTATTGGATAAATAACTCTCCGACTATGTGATGGCAGGTGATGCAAAGCCATAGCAAGTGACTTTCTTCAAAAACAATGTATTATCAATAACATCTAAGGCTGCACTGAAATCTATCAATACAGCTCCAACTATCATCTTATTATCCATGTATTTTAACCAATCATCTGTCTTCTGAGTCAGTGCAGTACAAGTAGAGCTTCTCTATATGCATGCTGAAAGTCAGTAAACTTGTTCTCTGAAAAATAGCATTGTATTCAGACAAACAATTCTCTCCATCAGTTTACTAAGAGCAGGCAGCAAACTGATTGGGCAGCTGTTAGAGCCAGCAAAGGGTGCTCTGCTGTCGTTAGGCAGTGGAATTACTTTAGCTTCTTTCAACGCCTATGGACACACACACACACGTGGACACACACACTTTGGTTAAAGATATAGCAAATAGAGGTGGCAGTACAGTCTACTACCATTCTCAATAGTTTCCCATCAAGGTTGTCTATACCTGGTGGCTTATCATTATTTATGGGAAACAATGGTTTTTCCACCTGTCCCACACTAACTTCACCAAATTCAAAACAGCTATCCTTCTCTTTCATTATTAGACCTTTTATACCAAAATATGATGTTTCACTGTTCAATGTTGTAATTTAGTTTCTGAGTTTTTCCACTTTACTAGTGAAACTGTCACCGAAAGGTTTTCTTATAAATGACCCATCAGCTTCAATGAACGATGGAGATGAATTGGGTTTTCTGCTGGCGATATCATTTAAGGTACTCCAAAGTATTGTTTTATGTCATTTATCTTGGTTTGGTAATATAGTTTCTTCTTTATGTTACGTTCAGACAAACATTTCTCAATTTACAGTACGCCGACCACTCAGATGAGCAACCTGACTTGTTTGCCACCTCTTTTGCATCATTTCTTTGAACCATACAGTTTTTAAAAGCATTATCAATCCAGAGGGCTCTAACAGCCCTCTGTTCAACGCTTGCTGGCAAACTACGGCTCTGTACGGTTGGGACTGTGACAGTAATCAGGTGAAACAGATGACATGACATCCAATTATACTCGGTGCAAGATACGTTTTTCCAAATTCAGAACAAAATATGCACCTAAAGAGATCCACTTGAGGATACAGTTACCAAGCATGTCAATAGTGGAACTTAAATCAGAGGATAAACATTACATTCACAGTTCAATGCCTTTTGGAGTATATACTGTATTTAGGATTGGAGTTTCAGTGTGAGTGAGGGGGGAGGAAAATCAATGTTGAGGAGGCTTGATACAAACCAAGAAATGTCTTTAAGTGCATAACACCAAAAGTCACATATTTTATGTTGCAGAATGAAATATTTAAAGCACTCCAACAATGGATTCCATAACAGGATTGATGTGCTTCAGCAGTTCTAGCTTATCACCACCAGCCACACTTTATTGCCAGGGTCTACCTCAAAGAAAATTAAAAGCACCTACAGCCTTTTGATATTTCCATGCCCATAATGGGATACTGTATTGCTTGGAAACACTATTACCATTCAGACTCTCCCACACACATCCTGTCAGTGCCAGTTGCTACGTGCCAGCAGCATACCACCCTGCATCCCAATGCTGGCTTGCTTCTGAAGCCAAGCAGGGTTGGTCCTGGTCATTTCCTAAATGGGAGACCAGATGGTGCTGGAAGTGGTGTTGGATGGCCAGTAGGAGGCACCATTTCCTCTGGTCTAAAACAAATATCCATATGCCCCAGGGCAGTGTTTGAGGAGATTGCCCTGTGTAGGGTGCAGACTTTCGGATGGGATGTTAAACGGTTGTCCTGACTCTCTGTGGTCACTTAAGGCCCATGGCACTTATCGTAAGAGTAGGAGTGTTAACCCCAGTGTCCTGGCTAAATTCCCAATCTGGCCCTCATACCATCATGGTCACCTAATCATCCCCAGCTTACAATAGGCTCATTCATCCCTCTCACCTGTAACTATTCCCCAGGTTGTTGCTGTAAATGAGAATGTGTTCTCATGTCAACTTTCTGAGTAAAATAAAAACAAATTGAGAAATCTAAGATGTGTTCCTATTTTTCAATCAGTTTTTCACCCCTCATGTTTCAACAAGCACAATAGCTTTTTAAAGGACTGCCATAAACAATACATGCCCATACAGCGTGATTTGATGATAAGCTGCTCTTAGATAAATTCAAGGCTGCAATTTATCATCAAAGAAACATGTCATGTTTCTGTGTGTGAGCAAATATGTCCCTACAACTGGGGTTTAAATTGGGATTTTGTAGGTGGTAGAACTGTCCTCGATATTGCTTGTTGTCCCATGGTGATTTAACAGAAATCTATTCAATTCCCACTGGCACTGCAAGCTGTGTCAACCATTCCTCCCCCATTTAACCACAGCCTAAAATGGTCGCTCTACCTCCCACTCGTGTTCTGCCGTTGTGACCATGACAGTTAAGATGAAAGAGGTGCTATACAGGTATGTGCTTATGTGGTTGGCTGTAATAGGTCAACCCTCCAGCAACTTTTATATTCCTATTCTGTATTTGTGCCTTTTTCCATGAGATGTGCTGTGATGCAACATCCCTGGAAACGGCTGCAACTGCAATGCAACTGCAACTGCAATTACCTGGTTTCAAATGGTTACCTAAGGGAACACCTTGTGATGAATCCCAGAGAAAAATAGAAATTCCTAGGTACTGTAATTGCCATTTTGCTATGTTATATCTCCAATGAAAATATTATCATTATGATCAGTACCCATGTTCACCTTGACAAAACATTTCGGCATAATACTACACTATAGTGAGTTAATACATAAAGGACATTGCCAATTCTCAATCACTTTCATGTAGACTTAAGTTACTTGCTTGACTTGGATTACTGCATTATATGCTGTTTGAAGCAACTTGACAATAAAGATTACAGAGGCAGTGTTTTCAAAGGAAATCAAATTCTAATCTTTTGACCAATAACCAGCAAACAATCTGATCTGATATGTCAAAAGATCAGAATTGGACGACCTGTGTAAACACAGCCGTATACACATAGACTAATATCCACAATACCTCAGGGTGCATATACTGTCCAAGTTTGCAGTCATTCCAGTGGGACTCAATTGTTTGAATCGATCAGCAGCACCCACTACAATCTATTCTGATTAACTTGTTTGTGTCTTGGGAAGCCATTGGCAAATAATGAAAAAGTCCATTATCAGCAGAAACTTAAGAGTTCATGCTACCTCTTGTAATTTCCCAAGATACCACAGCATCAAAGTAGCAAATATGAATTAGGATGAACTGCTGTTTCTTAAAAACATATTGATTGGAACAAAAACTGGAGATCTGCATCTGTAGTTTTTAAGAAAATCTCCCACTGAAACAAATGTATGGTTTATATCGAAAGTCTGAGGGACTGTACACATGCCGATCTCAAGTTAGGACTTTCCTCTCAGTGCGGTACAATCACGAGAGTTGGGCAATATCAGAATTTGCAAGGGTTGCAAAACTAAGTTAAATGTCATCAGGTTCATTGGATAACATCGGAACTTCAATAAAATCATTTTGCTAAATTTAACCCTAGGGAGTCATGTTTTTCCTGAGGCAACATTATATTTTATTTGTATTTAATTGACACAGACAGTTAAATGCAGGGACATGTGGCAACATTTAATTAGGTTGTAGTGTGAATGTAAGCCTATCAGCTGCTTCCTCAAATAAGCAGGTATTTTTCCTCTGGAGTTTATTTTCAACCAAAGTAATGCTGTTTTCAAAAGAACTGAAGAGTTGTCTCCCCAATAAGATAACCTTTCAACCCACATAGCTAATGGATATTGTTGTAGGTTCGGTAATTAGAGGTAGTTAAGTGTATCCTCTCTGTAAATAGCTTGGAAATCAATAGGCATTGCAGGTGCACTCTTGATGTACTCTATCCTCCCTGGAGCAGTGTTTTTTTCAGTCCCAATGTTCCTCAACTTCAAAGCTAATATATTCCTAGAGAAACCAGGTTTGTCAGTTTAATAGAATAAGAAGTACTCAATAATATTTTTTCTTTGCTCAAAAATACAAACACAGAGGAATAAATATTTACCTCAACATCTGATATTACAGACCTGAAGCTCAATTATTTGTTAATGTTGTAAAGTTTCCAGTGAAAGTCTACATACCCCTTGCACAGTCTTCCCATTTTAAAAATGGATTACGTTTTTGCCCTACCAAAAGTGAAAAGAACATTTTACAGAACATAAAAAATTCAACCTTTGGCAGCCATGACAGCTGTGAAAATTTCAACTTTACACATTCTGAAGGGCAACATACTGTATATCCATTGTTTTTGTCAACAACAAAAACATTACTGAGATTGAACCATTTAGGAGCACAAACAACCTCTTGGAAAGCCATTCTGATGTGTCTTTGGCATTAAAATGTGAGTAATTATCCCACTGAAAAATAAAACTCTATCCCAAGGTTTTCAGAAAACTTTGACTGGTTTTCCTCTAACCTTTTACCTGGGCTTTGCTCCTTTCATAATTATTTTAACCATAACAAACTCCCCAGTCCCTAACGGTGACAAGCAAACCAATAAGATGATCAACAACATTGCATTCACTCCACATGATTGGCTTTTATGACAAAGTGAAAAGAAGGTAGCCTGTGTTTGCAATGAGGCCGTTAATAAGTAATACTGCAAGACAATATGGCAAAGACATTACATTTTTCCGCTAAATTAAAAACTACAGGTTTGCGTCATATTCAATACAAAAAAAGTCAGGGACTGGGGAGTTTGTCAGGATCAAAAGAAATATGAAAGGAGCAAAGTCCAGCTAAAATGTTTAAGGAAAACATGCCTCAGTCTTCTTACCTGGTACCCCTGCACATTGATCTGCTACTGGTACTCCTGTACATAGCTGCACATTGATCTGCTACTGGTACTCCTGTATATAGCTCCACTGATCTGCTACTGGTACTCCTGTATATAGCTCCACATTGATCTGCTACTGGTACTCCTGTATATAGCTCCACTGATCTGCTACTGGTACTCCTGTATATAGCTCCACATTGATCTGCTACTGGTACTCCTGTAAATAGCTCCACATTGATCTGCTACTGGTACTCCTGTATATAGCTCCACATTGATCTGCTACTGGTACTCCTGTATATAGCTCCACATTGATCTGCTACTGGTACTCCTGTATATAGCTCCACATTGGTCTGCTACTGGTAATCCTGTACATAGATCCATTGATCTGCTACTGGTACTCCTGTATGTAGCTCCACATTGATCTGCTACTGGTACTCCTGTATATAGCTCCACATTGATCTGCTACTGGTACTCCTGTACATAGCTCCACTGATCTGCTACTGGTACTCCTGTATATAGCTCCACATTGATCTGCTACCGGTACTCCTGTATATAGCTCCACATTGATCTGCTACCGGTACTCCTGTATATAGCTCCACATTGATCTGCTACTGGTACTCCTGTATATAGCTCCACATTGATCTGCTACTGGTACTCCTGTACATAGCTCCACATTGATCTGCTACTGGTACTCCTGTATATAGCTCCACATTGATCTGCTACCGGTACTCCTGTATATAGCTCCACATTGATCTGCTACCGGTACTCCTGTATATAGCTCCACATTGATCTGCCACTGGTACTCCTGTATATAGCTCCACATTGATCTGCTACTGGTACTCCTGTACATAGCTCCACATTGATCTGCTACTGGTACTCCTGTACATAGCTCCACATTGATCTGCTACTGGTACTCCTGTATATAGCTCCACATTGATCTGCTACTGGTACTCCTGTATATAGCTCCACATTGATCTGCTACTGGTACTCCTGTATATAGCTCCATATTGATCTGCTACTGGTACTCCTGTATATAGCTCCACATTGATCTGCTACTGGTACTCCTGTATATAGCTCCACATTGATCTGCTACTGGTACTCCTGTATATAGCTCCACATTGATCTGCTACCGGTACTCCTGTATATAGCTCCACATTGATCTGCTACCGGTACTCCTGTATATAGCTCCATATTGATCTGCTACTGGTACTCCTGTATATAGCTCCACATTGATCTGCTACTGGTACTCCTGTATATAGCTCCACATTGATCTGCTACTGGTACTCCTGTATATAGCTCCTACATTGATCTGCTACTGGTACTCCTGTATATAGCTCCACATTGATCTGCTACCGGTACTCCTGTATATAGCTCCACATTGATCTGCTACTGGTACTCCTGTATATAGCTCCACATTGATCTGCTACTGGTACTCCTGTATATAGCTCCACATTGATCTGCTACTGGTACTCCTGTAAATAGCTCCACATTGATCTGCTACTGGTACTCCTGTATATAGCTCCACATTGATCTGCTACTGGTACTCCTGTATATAGCTCCACATTGATCTGCTACTGGTACTCCTGTAAATAGCTCCACATTGATCTGCTACTGGTACTCCTGTATATAGCTCCACATTGATCTGCTACTGGTACTTCTGTATATAGCTTCATTCTTCAGTTTTTTATTCCTCTTGAGTTACTATTTTTCTTTTTATTATTCTTTTTTATCTCTGCCATGCTGGGAAGGGCAAGCATTTAACAATGAAGTGTACACCCGTTGTTTTCGGCATATGTGATTAGATTTGAAAACCAAACCCTGGGATATAGTTTATTTTTCAGGGCGATAATTACACAAACTTCAATGGCAAAGACACACCAGAATGGCTTTCCAAGTGGTGGTGGTGAGTGTTACAGAATGGTTCATTCTCAGTTCTGACTTAACTTTGCTTGAAAATCAGAGACAATGGTTGAATATTGCTGTCCATCAATGATTCCCCAAAAATTGTATGAACTTGAGCAATTTTGACAAAGTTGGTAGAATCTTATACAAAATTATTTACAGCTGTAATTGTTGCCAAATGTGCTTCCACCAAGTCATACATTTGGGGTGTGAAGGCATACACAATCAAGACATCTACATATTTTTTACATCTTTAATTCATTTGGAAAATGTTTCCTAATTGTCTTTCGCTTTGAAAATGTGGTGTAGATTGAGTAGTTCTGAACCAAATCGAATTGAGTCCCTTTTTAAACTGAAGGCCTCAAAATGTAAAGACTGTGCAAGGGGTGTGTAGACTTCCACTAGCCACTGTATGTACTGTAAGTGTGACGCGTTGTGTCTGATGTAAATGGCCACCCACGATGTAAGACTAGCTCTTGCTATATGAATCATGATTTGTTGTTTGTAGCTAATATCATGTGTACTCATCCAGAAGAATGTCTCAGTGTTTGTTAATTGAATCATGAATATGTTCTTGCTTCCATACAGCGGTAAAAAGCACCATCACCAGCAGCTGAAATGCCCCAGGCATCATGTATTTTATGTCTGCATAAATAAAACCCGCATGGACCAAGAAAGCATATTATCTAATGTGAGTTGACTGAGAAGGCCCCTCCTAGGGTGTTATACGAGCCAAGAATGACATTTGTGACCATATGTTGGGATTCATCCAAACGACTGTTAAATCATTCATATCCTGCTCAGTGGTTCCTGTTCATACACTCTTAAAACAAGGAACTATCTAGAACCTAAAGGGGTTCTTATGCTACAGAGGGTTCTACATGGAACACAAAAGGGTTCTACGTGGAACCAAAAGGGTTCTCCCTGGAACCAAAAAGGGGACAGCCGAAGTACACTTTTGGGAGTGTACAATAGGTAGACTGTATGTGTTCTCACATGGATTGTTGGCTAGCCTACATACATAGAAACAGCTAGACATGGTCAACGTTATCCATTCGAACATATTGCCGGAGGAGTTTTATCAAAGTGCTGCAAAGTACTCAGATAATGCCATATGTTGGGATTGCAATACAATGAATGCATATAGTCTCAATGATTGAAGTAGAGGTGGAGGGGGAGTTTACAAATATGTATACGAATATGCTACAGATAATACAGTAAAGAGCAACACACCATGGGTGAAAGACCACATCACAAAGCTTTTGTGAAGGTATTTCTACTGGAGAGAGAGCAGACTGGGTAGGAGGAGATTACAGCATGAGTGAAGGAACAGAGCAGCGAGAGAATATCCCCTTATTTTAATCCCATATAGGTTTACATGCATTGGAGCAGAAACTGTGACTGTTTTGATGTGTGTTTTTTGCAGCCCGGGGTTTTAGGGTAGGGTTGGAGGAAATGGACTTGTACTGTACAGCAGTTAGTACTTTAGGTGTGGAAGATGCGTGGGTATACACAACAGTAGCAATCTCACAAATTGAAATTACACATGATATTGGCTCACGACAATATTGGAGTACCACTCAGGTATGGTCTTCATATGTACCATGAGTCATGACTCTCTTTATGTTATTGTGACGGAGTTGGGTGCAGGTGTGAAAGAAGTTACAAGGAGTAACTATGACTTCGATGTTCAGTCACTTATTTTGGATCAAGTGACCTCAATGCTGATTCCTATTTGCATGTGGATACATTGAGTTGAGGAACCCAACACTGAAGAAAAAAAATGTTTTCACTGCCCAACCACGTCGGTGGCATTTTCACATTCTCCAATTGCTTGACGCCAAGCCAAAGCACCGTGTTACACCTTAGTCACTGTCAGCTAGATGAAGCTGAGAGACTCTTCTACCACACTGAGCCACCGAGAGTGATACCACACCACCCTGACACAGCATTCACTGTGACATCTGGAAACAAGACCCTGTCACCGGAGCTGTGGGCTTCGGGGACCTCAATTGAAAGGTAGTGACAGGAAAGCCATTTGTTGCAGATTCCAGGTAGCCAAGGTAGTGTGAGGAACCGTCGTGCTGTGCCAGACAGCAGACTGAAGCTCAAGTACTCGAACTGTGAGATTGGGATAAACCTTGCCAACAAAGCTTCGAAGGGAAGGCACTATGTGGAGCTCCTAGAAAATTGCTCTGGGGGTGCTATTCAAGAAAAGGAATAATCAGTCAAAATCTGGAAGTCCAGAAGAGAATGTCCTACCTTTTTAAAAATGGGTTTGGAAAAAAAGATCACACAGCCTAAGTGAACAGTGTAGACAGAAGGAGAGTAAAAGCAGTTTTGTGCTTTTAGTTCCAATCTAAGATTTTCCAGATGGTGGCATTGAGCAAAGCACACATGCATCAATGTTGAAAATGCACTGAAATGCACTTTCTAAAGAAATATTCTCAAATTATTTTCTATGCTGTATTACCAAAGAACTTACACCAACCACGGGTGTCCATTGCTTGTAAGGGGTTCAGACCATTTCCCCTATTAAAATGTACCTCAACGCTTCTGTACTGTTTCTGGCAGACACCCGTCTCATCCCTCAAACCTACACTCTTTAAAAAAAAGGTGCTATCTAGAAGCTAAAAGGTTTATTCGTCTGTCCCAATAGTAGAACCCTTTGGAGAACCCTTTTTGGTTCCAGGTAGAACCCTTTTCACAGAGGATTCTACATGGAACCAAAAATGTTTCTACCTCAAAACAAAAAGGTTTATCCTATGGGAACAGCTGAAGAACCATTTTGGAACTCTTTTTACTAAGAGGGTAAGCCACAAAGCTCCAGCGATGGATTATCTATGAGTTTAAAAAAAAAAGATGACGACTTGGTTGTAAATGATTCCCGAAACTGTATAGCCCTGCACTGCCTGCCTGCCAGCTGCCGCTGCGTCTTTCTTTCTCTTTTTTTCACTCCATTTCTCTTCCTCCCCCTCCATCCTCTCCTTCTTTCCCCAAACAAAGCCCTACTCAGCATCCTTGGCAGAGATCACAGGATGTGGAGTAATGAGACAACAGTCTGTCTCCACAGTTCAGGTACCTGGTGTTTGGGGCGAGGTGTAATTCATTATTGAATCTGCCTTATAGGCTGTCTGGGATAGAGTGACAGTGTCACACACAGAAAAGAGACAAAGCCAGTGGGGGGGAAGTAAAGATGACGGCATCACAGTACAGCCCTGACGGCTTCCACTCCACTCCACTCCCTACCCCCAACCCCCACCCCCTCTTCTGACTCCCGAACTCCTCCAAGGAAGAGTACTGACTCAGCTATTTCTAGCAACACAATACATGAGTGTGGGATTCTAAGGTGAATGGCAATGTCAAACAGCTCAGAGAAAGCCTTTGAGCGAAGCCGCCACACACCACTCACACATACAGTAACACAGTCTGAGCCTATGCTAATTCTGTCGCGCTGAATGACAACGACATGGCAACGGGATTGCATCAGAAGCTGGCCGCAGGAAGAAAGAAGACAGGAGGAGGGAATTGAGGGAGGGATGGGGAGGACTTATGATTGAGGTGAAGCAGAGGCTGTTATGCAGTTATGCATTCCCACCTGCTGTTGTTCCAGCCCTGTATTTATGAGATACCAGAAAGTGTAAGAAGAGGATCAAAGAACTGAATCAAAGGCGGTGGCAGAACAGGGGGCCGAGATCTGAGAACACCAGCATCTCTCTTTCCCTCCACTTCAAGTCATCCTCTTTAGCTTGCTCTCATCTCTGAACCTCGTTTCATTAAAACACATCCAGAATACTGATATTTAAGCCCACATAATCAAATTCCTTTGTATGCATTCTATAGTCTGATTAATTGAGCCAGCACATAATCAAATTCTCTTCTGTTGTTTTAGAATGTCAGAGGGTATTTTTGGGGGGGCGTAAAATATCTATCACATCTTCATCGGTCCAAGAAAGAGTAACAATGTTTCCGTTATCTACGTTGAGAATCAGGGAAGGAGAGGAGGACCCTTCTGTGTCCTGGTTGCATAGCAATGACTGTGCTGTCTTCTTCAGGAAGCAGATGGTTTGTGGGAGAGAGGGTGAAGAAAAGAGGAATAAATATATAATCCGACAGTTATTGTCAGGCAAGGAAAGGTAACCAGCAACCTCCAAATGCACCTAGTTTGTTGGCCTGAAGAAGTGAAGAAGTGGTAGGAATCAGAGGCTTTCATACTCGTGTGAGTTTCATCACTCCCTGCCAAGCCTCTAAAATCTCACCATCATCCCTTTATTCACGACACGAGAGAAAGAGAAAACACAAACATTCACCGAAATAGAATGTGTCATAGATCTGACATAGCCTTGGGAGGGAAGGTGGCAGGGGAGAAGGGAGAGGGATGCAGGAGGAGGACTAAACTTGGGAAATGAATGGTGTGCACGACTGACAGTAGATTGGGGAACAAAAGAGAGGATAGAATGTTGATGCGGGGCTCTACTGACAAGTCCGAGGCTACAGCAGAAGGCACCATGGGAATATAGTTGACATGATACAGAGGGAAATCATTAAAGATGATAGAGGAATAGCGGGAGGGCACCGTCGCTGCAGTGTCAGAGAGAGAGGGATAGAGGGATGGATGTGGCTGAAGCATCCATAGGCAAAGAATGAAATGGAATACGTGGGTGGCAGACAGGCCTCGGAACCACAACTGATCATAAAGACTGTGTTTCCAACAGTCTAGATGTGTGTGTGTGTGTGTGTGTGTGTGCCAGCCCATTTTCCACAAGATTTTTCCTGTCAGATCTGGGATTCAAACTGGCAACCCTCAGGTTGCTGGCTCGCCTCTCTAAGCGCTAGGCTACCTTCACAGTGTGTGTGTGTGTGTGTGTGTCTGTGTGTGTGTGTGTGTGTGTGTGTGTGTGTGTGTGTGTGTGTGTGTGTGTGTGTGTGTGTGTGTGTGTGTGTGTGTGTGTGTGTGTGTGTGTGTGTGTATGTGCATGTTTCAACTTCTGTCATAGAGCTCCCTAAGTAAATAGTATCCTTCGAGATTAGATGCTTGATAGCTTCGCCACCATGGATGTTTGCGTATAATACGCTGAGACTGATTCCCCATGAGTTGTTCTCCACAACGTCTCCATGGCTACATGTTCTGTACAATAAACAGAATAGAAATGTTTAAAGACAAACAGTATAAATTAGAATATTCAACTATACTGAACAAAAATATAAAATGCAACATCCAACAATTTCGAAAGATTTTACTGAGTTACAGTTCATATGTGGAAATCAGTCAATTGAAATAAATTCATTAGGCCCTAATCTATTGATTTTACATGATGGTGAATACAGATATGCATCTGTTGGTCACAGATACCTAAAAAAAAAGGTTGGGGCGTGGATCAGAAAACCAGTCAGTATCTGGTGTGACCACCTGATGTGCCTCATGCATTGTGACACATATCCTTCGCATAGAGTTGATCAGGCTGTTGATTGTGGCCTGTGGAATGTTGTCCCACTCCTCAGACATGTAAAATTGGACAGATAATTATTTTAAGACTGTGTCTGATCATATGTGACAGGCAGCACACCAATTCATCAAATTAGACGACAAATTTATGAATCCCATGACCTAACAAAGAACAGATTTTCTGTTGACCATGACAATCCATCCAGATAAATTCATTACAAAAAAGCAAAGGATCATCTCTCATATGGTTATCCTATAGAGAGCATCAGACTTCATCTGCAACTATGGGCTTGTGTCAATCTGTACCGTGGATGTTCAGCATCACAGCGCGATTGAAATTTAAAGGCAATGTTCCGTTGTCGGCGGAGACTGCATTCACGGTAAACGCTGCATATGTCGACTCAATCGGAAATTACCTTTGAATTTCTGCCACACAATCTGTAGCGCTTCAGCGATGCAGATTGAATAGAGCCCTATGTCTATAAAACACAATTGTTACCAATGGTTCAGCCTTTGATGTTTTTGTCTCCATGGGAGCATATCTGGCACATGATTGGTCCAACGTGAGGTATGTCTTTTGAGGTTAGTAAAGGAGAAATAGCCCCCTTGCAACATATTGGCAATCAGGCCAGAATCAACACACTCGGCTGGAAATTATCGATTGCTGTCTAGCTTTGTATCACGTTAGACCCGATAGCATCTGGTCACAGCAAAACACAGTAACAAGTTATACCGACCTAGAAATAGACCGAGCGGCAAAGGCAGTTCTGCTGCTGTGGAACCTTGGAGTTCTTTTTCCAATCCATTAGTCTTTCACAGAACCATACACTGTATTTGGTTGAATATTTTTCAAAATACATGGCTCTGGTCTTTCACTTTCATACGAAGTCAACGCCATTCTGCATCCATGCTAACGTGGTGTGAGGGGCCACTCTGTGAATGTCCCTTTATGATTCTGTCAAAGCAAAAAGCCATTTGAAAATACCTGACAGTTCACCCATATTCACATCAATGCTCAGAGGCAACAGATTGCATGTTTTGGTGTGAAGTGATCCAGTCTAAAATAGAAAATGGGCACCCTCTTTGTAACATGTTTGTACTCTTGAATTGCATATGAAAGCTTTTGTTAGTAAATTGTCATGGAATGTTAATGGAATCAGCTATCAAGTAAAACATGATTACATTTATACACAAACAGGACTGATGGACACACATCCCACTAGCTAGAGATAAATGTATCTAAATGATATATGTGACATTTCCCCATAGAGAGACGGTTTTAAAAGAGCGATCAATTTTCTGTCGCAATCCACAGAGGCCAAACACAATGAAAGCGCTCACTCATTGTCTTTCGCCCTAATTAAGCAATCCATCATGTGCTGTCTGATAAGACTGAACAGTTTGGGACACAAGTAGAAGTTAGTTCAAATGAAGTCTACAGCTTCTCTAGTACAACGTCCATCATAAAAGTAAGAAGCGTCCGAGGACAGTGATATGTGTTTAAGCGGTTCATGGGTGTATCATGGTCTGGGGAGTATTTTGTGAAATGACACACAATGACACAACCTGATTCTGCCACTGTGCTAGGCGTCATTCTTTGTCGCGTCAACCTCCTTACTCACTGTCAGTCTGTGACAGGGTTGTTGTGGGAGTTTGTTTGTGGAACATGAGTGACATGTAATACTGATGATCTCCCGAGAGACACTGCTTCTGTTTGAACTTCCAAGTGCATTTGGCTGTCTCGAGGTCGATCAAAGTCACTCCCTTTGGGTGAATGACACAAGAGGTAACATTGGGGGAGTTGGGGCGTTACAAACCATTACGTGGCCTATTTAAGACAGCCCGGAACAACGTCTAACATCATATATATATAAAAATGTATCCTTACATTGCCAAACTTCATATGGAAAAATGGTTCAAAGATGAGTTTGAATGTCATTCATTGCTCAGTTGATGTGTATTCCTATCACTTGATGCAAATTCATATTCACACACTTAACTAAACATCTCAAAACTCTTGGGACCCTGCTATCACTATGCAATGTGTTCATGCGTTTATACCACACTGATTTTTTTCACTCTTTCTCATTCCTTTTCTTAATTCACGCTCCATAGATCTAATTTAAAAATGCACCATTAATTAAGAAAATCATATTTATTATTTCCTCTCATCCTTAGAGGTGGGAAATCAATTAAAAATAACAATAAGCTGGTTCCCACTTTCTGGTAGAGGTTGCATGGTCCCCTGCATATTTGATTTCCCCATAGATTCGACATGCTCCATTGAGGTACACGCTATGCAGTGCCATATGTACACCTATGACCGCATTAACCTAGCTGAGCATTCACTATCCACTGGAGGACTGAAATTATACCACCTCCTCAGTTTAAAATCCCCAACTCAGCACTTCTGGGAGGCTTCCCGGACATTAACATGAACACCCCATATAACCAGTGAACCACTCTCAATCTGGGGAAGGGCGGGTATCACAAAGGGTTGAAGGTCACCTGTTAATTATTTGTTATCCTATATAACTAAACCATACATGTCCCAGGTGTGCCAAGACACATGGTTGTCACACACTCCCCTCCCTCCTGTTCATTGCATTGTGATTGGGCAGATTCTAAGAATATGTATCGACAATGTATCATGGTTACTATACATTCCCTGGAAGCTCAGATTTGATATGACTATCAGATTTCATAGTGTAAAAGAAGACAATTCTTGGTGGATTTTCCACCATATTGCTGCTACGTATGAAAGAGTAGTGCTGGTGAGAGGAAGGACATGTGCTATGAAGTCGTTATTGTTTTTGGATACAGGCCTAGCCCAAATACTGTTCAAATGCAATTCCTTTATTTCCTTGTCTATTTCCCAAGTTCTTCCTAACTGCCAGTACCAGTTAGGAGAAAAAGAGATACCCAATTTTGCTGAAATCTATCCAATCCAAAGCAGTAAGCGATGATGAGACATATTTTCAGGGATTCAGACAGGGCCATAGCACAGCAGGCATCATCAAGTGGTGTCACAATGACCGAGCTCCTGGAAATCCCTTGGTCCTCAGTGGTCCATGGGCCAGGAGGAGGGGGCTGCTGGGTAGTGAAGTTTCCGGTTGATGTGTTTGTTGGCCGTGCTTCCCTTCTCCTCCTCCCGCTGCTTTAATCTCCTCCTCCACAGCTGTCACTTCCTCCCTAACAACTGCTACCCCTCCCCTATCTTCCCCCTAGCCTCACTGCACCACTCCACTGCCTGCCCACTGGAAAGTGGAAAGCGAAACACTCTTTCAGTTAGCATCCTTATTCCAATGTGTGTTGTAATTTTTCATCTGAATAAAAGGGTACAATTAAAGGGATAGTTTACCAAATATACATTGCTTTCCTTGCCCTGTAAGTAGTTTATGGACAAGGTATGATGGCAATAAACAATGAACAATTGAACTATACTTAAAGAACCAAGTAGGCAATATAGTTTGTCAAATTTATGTTTGGAGGCATTTCACCTTGGATATTACTGGATTTCATAATTGAATTGCATTCATTACTGGTGTCAAATTATCAAATAACTTAAATAATTTTAAAGCAGGCACAGTATTACACAGGGAAAATGACTGACCCCTGGTATTGATGATTTCAACTTGAAGGCCGACCACAGTACTGCAGGCATTGTTTCCAGAAAACAGGATACCCCATTATAGTGAATGGGGGAAAGAGATCTTCATGGTCAATATTAATGGATATCGTTTTTTTTTTAGAATACAATCGTGGTACCAATAATTGCTTCTATTTCACCAAATGTATGTCCTTGAACCGATTACTTTAAAATCACACACAGACAACTGAAAAAAATAGAACAATTTCAACGATTTTACTGAGCTACAGTTCATACAAAGAAATCAGTACATTTTAATAAATTCATAAGGCCCTAATCTATGGATTTCACATGACTGAGCAGGGGCACAGCTACGTGTGGGCCTGGGAGGGCATATGCCCATCCACTAAGGAGCCAGGCCCACCCACTGGGGAGCCAGGCCCAGCCAATCAGAATTTGTTTTTTTTCCCAAATAAAGGGTTTTATTACAGAGAGAAATACTCCTCAGATTCATCAGCTGTCCGGGTGGCTGGTCTCAGACAATCCTGCAGGTGAAGAAGCCAGATGTAGAGATCCCTGGCTGGCGTAGTTACACGTGGTCTGCGGTTGTGAGGCTGGTTGGACATACTGACAAATTCTCTAAAACAACATTGGAGGTGGCTTATGGTAGAGAAATGAACATTAAATTCTCTAGCAAACAGCTCTGGTGGACATTCCTGCAATCAGCATTACAATTGCACGCTCCTTCAAAACTTGAGACATCTGTGGCATTGTGGTGTGTGACAAAATTGCACATTTTAGAGTGGCCTTTTATTGTCCCCAGCACAAGGTGCACCTGTGCAATGATAATGCTGTTTAATCAGCTTCTTGATATGTCACACCTGTCAGGTGGATGGATAATCTTGGCAAATGAGAAATGCTCACTTACAGGGATGTAAACAAATTTGTGCACAACATTTGAGAGAAACACGCTTTTTGTTCATATGGGACATTTCTGGGATCTTTTATATCTTTTATTTCAGCTCATGATACATGGGACCAACACTTTACACGTTGCGTTTATATTTTTGTTCAGTATAGTTGCTAATGGTGGCCTGCAGTACCTTGGTCGGTCTTCAACTTGAGATACTCCATGGGAGGGGGCAGCACTGAGCTAGCCTGCAACGTCACTTCCTAGTAGCTAAAAATGCGCATGCAATGTTTCCAAAAACTCCTCCAAGATGACGACATGCTAAAATAACACTTCCTGATCATCAAATGTGCCACTGAGCATTCTCATAGGAAACGATGGGTGATGTCATTGATGGCTTCGTCCATATTTTTTACAGTCTATGGCAGGGGTATTCAACTTGTACCCTATGATGTCTGGAGCCTGCTGATTTTATGTTCTACCTGATTGTAATTGCACACACCTGGTGTCCCAGTTCCAAATCAGTAACTGTTTAGAGGGGAATAATTAACAAACGCAATGGAACTGGCTTCGAGGTCCAGAGTTGAGTTTGAAGGGTCTATGGCATTACACCAACACTGTGAATCACTGTGCTATACACTTACACACAATTGTGATTGGGATTGTCATTAGATAATAACCAGAAATTACTTTGCAAGTTTAAGCACAGCAGTGATTCATATTCCGCAGTAATCATCCTATTTTACACTATGGACATTTCCACAGTAACAGAGTGATGATGAGACTCAGTGAAAATATGAGTCTCAGCATCAGTCTGTTCCCGTGGAATTGCCACTATGCTATTAACAATGACCTCCTCTGTAAGATAAAATAGACATCATTCAGATTGCAAATTCCATGAAGTAAAAGTCTGAGTGATTGACTCATTACCATTTTACCAGAAACAAGATCCACCAATGGCAGTTGTTTTGCTCTTCAACTCTACTCCCTTTGAGTGGGATATAATCCAAGGCCATTGTTAAGTATCCCTCACAAATGACCAGAAATTCAAACTTGATTCAAAGGATCAGCGTGAAATGATCCTAGCATCTGATTATTATCTCTGGTCTTTTGTTAAAATAGTCTGAGCTGAACAATAAGGAGATGTTCAAGACACTTGTTTTGTTGGTGATTGGCGTTACAGAGAAAATGAGAGTGCTTGTTAAACTGCTGGAAGTATTGCGATGAGGAGACTGCTTGGAGATACTTCAAATAAACAAGAAAAAGATTCCAGATTAGGGTTTCTTCAAGTTCCTATTCCACGTCTGTTTTGTAGCTATGTAGCATACACAAGGTTTGGTACAGATTCCCACTTCCAGACAGTCATAATACGACTGAGGGTATTGTTGATATTGTTTCAACAGAAACAACTAAACTGATAAATCAGTCATCTAGCACAAACACAATCTTTGCAGAGAGCTCAATCATTTCGCCACTGTGTCTTTCATTATATTTGCGAGTGGAGTCAAATGATTCAAAATCACTCAGTGAGTCCAGATGATTTAGGCATTGCAGGCTCCCACTTACAGTATAATCCCTGGTGTGGTAGAAAATTCAATAAATACTGTTGGTTGGTTTTACTTTCCTCAGTCTAGTTTGAAAGGACAAGGTCCTATGACATAAACCATGGTAATATTCACTCACCAAACAGCAGAAAACAGACTGAAACAGGAAGGGACTGGATTCATTTGTCCAATAAGAAACGTTTGTTTTTGTTTTCCATTGCAAAAGCAATGTGCTAAGGTGTACATTAATGAATACAACCCAGGATGTTAAGATGACTACGCCACAATGCTCTGATTATGGAATTTTATGGCCCTACTATTGATACCACTCTTAAACATCCTCTATTTTCCTTGTCTCCTTTTTCTTTTGATGACCGTTGACAATGCAACTGTCAGCCACATCAAGCCCATCCAAGCCTCCTCAGATCAACCAATGGTCATGCAAGGACAGGGTTATAGGAAAAGGAAATGAATCAAGACTATGTAAATGCAGCTGCTGTGTCACCTTTGGTCCTCCCTCATCAGCCACTCACAGATGCCCCCGTCTCTCATTCCAAGCATCACTTATCTCCTTCTCACTAGGTTAGCCAGATTATAGGTTATCACCCTGTAACCTTTCTGACATCACCTTGTCTTGAAGGGATAATGTCTGGTGGACATGTAGGACATATCAATGAAGACATCAATGTGAAGAGTCATGTTAGCTAAGTCAGAGTTGGCATAAGGTACTTATAAATACTGTAATACTGTATTTTTTATCTTAAAAATCATGATATGAACAGAGTTAAACCTTCAATGTTCTATAAAACCAAGGTATTAACTCATTAAAAGAGACCCAATTGTATCTGAGGGAGTTAGCTTAGGTATTTGTTTTTGTTATAATTTCAAATCTGGTATTGTTCAGCAGAGCACAATTGGCTCTATTCATCCTTCTAAAACAATACAGTCTGATCTATCTTTTTTTCAGTCTTTATGTTGCTTAATCGTGAAATTTTTCTTCCTGCAGTAGATTATCTTCAAACGAAACGACAGCAGAGACCTTGGCATATCCAGCCCTGGGAGGCTGTCTTCGGGTCCTCTGAAATGATGCAGAAAGGATTTTGTAGGGTGGAAATGAGAAAAACTTTTTTCTATGATTTAAAGCTGACAGAAATGTCAAGTTCTTTCCGAAAATGCTGATTAATAGCTTGGTGGTTCACAATGAAATCTACAAGGTGGTATAATAATATATAATAATATATATATATATATATATATTATAAGCAACGGGTTTTAGACTGCTTTGTTTCTTGGGCACGCAAAGTAGGGACCAATCATAACATAATATGTAACTCTGACTTTCACATAAATCCTGCATGTCAAGTTTAGGAATCAGCCCAAATGGAGTCCATAATTCATCTATTATGAAGGTCACCCTTTCTAACAGAAAAAATGTTTGGTATAAACTCTGTTAATACACCTACTGAAATGAACATTTAGTCATTGATTAAATACACCTGTACAATAGTAAGGGAATAATCATTCATACATGTAGAGAGATGATACGTAAGTTATGTTGTTTGCCCATTACACAAAAAATTACAAATATTCATAATTATTCAGTGTGCAGATAGAGTTGAAGTTCGGAAGTTTACATATACCTTTGCCAAATACATTTAAACTCAGTTTTTCACAATTCCTGACATTTATTCCTAGTAAAAATTCCCTCTGTTAGTTCAGTTAGGATCATAACTTTATTTTAAGAATGTGAAATGTCAGAATAATAGTAGAGAGAATGATCTATTTCATCTTTTATTTCTTTCATCACATTCCCAGTGGGTCAGAAGTTTACATACACTCAATTAGTATTTGGTAGAATTGCCTTTAAATTGTTTGACTTGTGTCAAATGTTTCGGGTAGCCTTCCTCAAGCTTCCCACAATAAGTTGGGTGAATTTTGGCCCATTCCTCCTGACAGAGCTGGTGTAACTGAGTCACGTTTGTAGGCCTCCTTACTCACACACACTTTTTCAGTTCTGCCCACAAATGTTCTATAGGATTAAGGTCAGGGCTTAGTGACGGACACTCGAAACCCTTGACTTTGTTGTCCTTATGCCATTTTACCACAACTTTGGAAGTATGCTTGGGGTCATTGTTCATTTGGAAGACCCATTTGCGACCAAGCTTTAACTTCCTGACTGATGAGTTGAGATGTTGCCTCAATATATCCACATAATTTTCTTCCTCATGATGCCATCTATTTTGTGAAGTGCACTAGTCCCTCCTGCAGCAAAGCACCCCCACAACATGATGCTGCCACCTCCGTGCTTCACGGTTGGGATGGTGTTCTTCAGATTGCAAGCCTCCCCCTTTTTCCTCCAAACATAACGATGGTCATTATGGCCAAACAGTTCTATTTTTGTTTTCATCAGACCAGAGGACATTTCTCCAAAAAGTACGATCTTCGTCCCCATGTGCAGTTTCAAATCGTAGTCTGGCTTTTTTATGGAGGTTTTGGAGCAGTGGCTTCTTCCTTGCTGAGCGGCTTTTCAGGTTATGACGATTTAGGACTCGTTTTACTGTGAATATAGATACTTTTGTACCTGTTTCCTCCAGCATCTTCAAAAGGTCCTTTGCTGTTGTTCTGGGATTGATTTGCACTTTTTGCACCAAAGTACGTTCATCTCTAGGAGACAGATCGTGTCACCTTCCTGAGCGATATGACGGCTGCGTGGTCCCATGTTTATACTTGAGTACTATTGTTTGTACAGATGAACGTGGTACCTTCAGGTGTTTGGAAATTGCTCCCGAGGATGAACCAGACTAGTGGAGGTATACAATTTATTTTCTGAGGTCTTGGCTGATTTCTTTTGATTTCCCATGATGTCAAGCAAAGAGGCACTGAGTTTGAAGGTAGGCCTTGAAATACATCCACAGGTACACCTCCAATTGACTCAAATGATGTCAATTAGCCTATCAGAAGCTTCTAAAGCCATGACATCATTTTCTGGAATTTTCCAATCTGTTTAAAGGCACAGTCAACTTAGTGTATGTAAACTTCTGACCCACTGCAATTGTGATACAGTGAATTATAAGTGAAATAATTTGTCTGTAAACAATTGTTGAAAAAATTACTATTAGATGTCCTAACCGTCTTGCCAAAACTATAGTTTGTTAACAAGAAATTTGTAGAGTGGTTATAAAACGAGTTTTAATGAATCCGACCTAAGTGTATATGTAAACTTCTGACTTCAACTGTAGATGTAAGGGGGATATATGAAGGGTCAAATATGCCACTTTACATTTATAAAACATTTATCTACCAATTAATTTGTAGAAGAACATTTCCAACATACACCAGATGTACTGTATATGAGACATTATATAACAGAGTTTCATGAAGTGTTACTTCTTATTTAAATGAGTTGGGAGCTTATCATTAGTCATTGGGGAGAGCAAATCTATCAATCTCTTCTCTCAGAGAGAGAGAGAGAAAGAAAGGGAGCAAAGCGTACTTGACAGGGAAGAATAGTCATCAGTCAGTGTTGTTTACCACAGCATCCTGCCAAGGATTTTCCTGAGAGAGGCTTGTTTTAGTTCACCACCGCCTGATATGGAATTCCAATCCATTATCGAACTAGCATATCTGGCGCCGGTTTATCAGTATTGGGTTAGATGAATGTACATTCATTAACACCTCGGACTGTTTCAATAACAGACGGCCCCTCCAACTCTTGTGCCAGAGCAACACTCTGAATTTACCTCACATGTGTGAGAATTATGCAGCCTCTACATAGCAGTGAAACTAATTTTGTCTAAAGGTCACATGTAGGACAATGGCACCATTGAACCAAACGGTGAGATGCTGAAGCTTTCTTCAGGAGTATATCACTCAGGCGGACAGTAGAACGGTAGATCTGCCCATCGATAACACCCACTGATGAAAGGTGTGTAATTAGACAAAAAAGGAGACCTAAAATCAATGGTTCCCTTTGCCAAGACTTCCTCCAGGACTGGCCTAAGACCCAGTTTCTTGTGAAGTGGTATGGAGGTGGAATAAATGACTGACTGAAACTGAAATCACAAGAACTGAGCTGGTTGGGCCCTTGAAGAATCAGGAGATAACAACGAAGAGTTTCTTAAATCTGTCTAAGGTCCACAGCTCTTAGTTCACATTCATCAGTCTCCACAGATGATAGCACTCTTAAATAGCCTCTATTTTCCTTGTCTCCTTTCCTTTTCATAACCTTTGACAATGCAGCTGTTACCCGCATCAAGCCCATCCAAGCCTCCTCAGATCAACCAATGGTCATGAAAGGACAGGGTTATAGGGAAACTAAAGGAATCAAGACTATTTAAATGCAGCTGCGGTGTCACCTTTGGTCCTCCATCATCAGCCGCTCACAGATGCCCCCGTCTCTCATTCCTAGCATCACTTATCTCCCTCTCACGTTCATCACAGACTGAATAATTTCTCATCAATCGCTAGATGATTGAGTGATGATACTCTACACGGCTTTATGACTTTGTTTCATTGAAGAAGTAGACCAAGAAGCTAATAAGTTAGAACATGTAAGAATGGTATAGCTCTGAAATGAACACCATTTAAATACCTTACCAATTATAATCACGTGTGTGTCATGTAACACAAGCATTAAGAAAGGTAATACAGTCTTCCAGTGTTCATATTTCAATCTTGCGCTCAATGTTTCAAGAAGGCTTTCTTCTAACAAAATTGAATATTTTGAAGATCATAGCTGCAATTGCAGCGATATTGTTCAAGATTGACTTTGGGAAATGCCTTCAAACTGGCAATTAGGGGCAACAGTGAGCGCTATTACCATCAGGTAGGCTTGAGTTTCGCTAGGGTGATGTGGACGGGGGTGGCGGATGGGCGAAATCTCATGACTCCCATCCCATTAATGCCTGCACGTCATGTTTTAACCCTACTGCAAACCTTCATCCTTAACTTCAAAACACTTTGAAATTTGACGTTCGGAGAAATGAAACAATGCTGAGCAGGAGGAGCAACCCAGAGTGTGAAAAACACTTCAAAATGTGACGTTTGGAGCAGCTTCGAAATTTGACGTTTGGAGAAAGGTGCAGAAATGTCAGAATCTGAAGTCAACTTGGTAAAACCGTGAGATCTTGTTGATAATAGATTTCGACAATATGAGGGTAACAACATACTTCAATAATCTAAGTTATTTGCTGGACCTTGATAAATAGCCTACTATCTTTAGTAGATGGTATAATTCTAAGGTAAGGTGTGATATAACAATAATATAGCTGGTGGAGAGAAATGAGTTGCAATCATCACACCATTACCACCTAATTTTTTCATGTTGTTAGCTAATACTTAGAACAAAAAGTCATGAATTATACTTCTACCAAAACAGTAATTGGATCATGTTTCTCATGTTACTGTTTAACCAGCAGACTAAACTCCACTCCATGGTGAAGGAAGATTCTGATGACTCCACCAACGGAGGGCAGAGATGAGGCTTTGTGGAACCTAGCTCCAACTACAACGATTCGCCAAGTTCAGTACTTAAAAAAAAGTAATTATTAAACGCCTGCCATGTACTGTACCTATGTGTGTCCTCTGTAGTTGTGTGCCTTTCTTTGTTTGCTGAAATCCATACTGTTTCAATAAACGTTAATCAAATACAACCAGTGACTGTTTGGTCAGTGCTGTTGCTCTAAAATGGCAACTCAGCGCAAATTTCATGTGCCAATTTAATCTCAACAAGAAAACAGTCTGTTGTTGTATTTGATTAATGTTTATTGAAAAAATATGGATTTCAGCAAATAAAGAAAGGCACACAACTACAAAAGACAAACATAGGTACAAGGTAGGCGTTTCATCTTTTTAAGTATTGACCTTGGGCGAATCGATGGAGTCGGAGCTAGATTCCACAACGCCTGGAGTGGAGCTTAGTCCCCTACTGCTTCACATGAATGTTCATAAATTGCCAATGAAAGTTAATAAAAAACAGGTAACATACATTAATGTACTGAATAAGTTTTATGATGTTAAAATGACCACTAATTCCAATGTGTGCTTACGTCCAAACAATGTTTAAACACTCTTTAAATTGTCTAAATGTAATCCTGTGGGATTGGAGCAATTTGTGAATTTGGCAGAGGTACCAGCCTAGTCTCATAGACTACACGTAATATAGTAAATGTAAATCCAGAGCACTCAAATTAGTATGATATGTTTGTTACATTTGGTATTGTTACATAAGACAAATGGTTACTTATGGCAAAAATGAAAGTAATGTGGTTGGTTGGGGTGGATGGATGGATAGGCGTATAACGTGAACATCTAGCAACCCAAAGTTTGCGAGTTCAAATCTCATCACGGACAACTTTAGCTAATTAGCAACTTTTCAACTACTTAGATTACAAATCTTTAGCTACTTTGCAACTACATAACATGTTTGCTAACCCTAACCTTAACCGTTTTAGCTAATACTTCCCCTAACCTTAAACCTTCTAAGTCCTAAACTTAAACCTAACCCCTAACCATTACCCCTAACCATGACCCCTAATCTAGCTAATGCTAGCTAATGTTAGCCAGTTAGCTATGTTAGCCACCTAGCTAGAATTCGTAACAGATCATACATTTAGAAAATTTGGAACATATTGTACGCTTTGCTAATTCGTAACATATAATACGAATTGTTATTTGTAACATGTCATACGTAATGGGTGATGAGCATCCACAAATGAATACATACCATACTAAATGAGTACCATACCAGTGTCCTCAGATTTACGTGCAGAATAATACAAAATGCTCTGAGACCAGGTTGCAGCTACACAAGTAAATGATCGTGTATTACAACAATCCATATGTAGTCATACTGTTTTCTATATAACCTTGAGCATTTACGACACAACAGGGTCATATGCAATCAAAACTAGTAACCAGGTTTCTGGGATTCAACAACCTTATTTCCATAAAGAGAGATAACTGAGATAGATGTTATATTTGTCACTGTTTCAGAGCATCACAATCTGTTACATCAGCTACAACGCAATCAAAACCAATATGAGCGTGATTGCAGTGCAAAACCATGGGTATATATAAACCTATCTGAGTATTTTTGCAGCGCAAAAAAACTATGCATTTTCAACGCAGAGACCTGGTTACTAGGATGGATTCAATAGGGCCTCTAGAGTAATTTACGTAAGCAAGACATATGCTATATAATCACAAAAAAGAACCAAATGGTACCAAAATACCCTGATTTTCACTATGCGACATACTCTGTCTGGGGACTCTAGGAATGGATTAGGGTGAGAGGTTCGCATAGCACTCGTGCTGACAGACAGTCTCAGACAGACTTCCCTATTAACACTTGGTAGCAAGTATGAAATGTGATTGCCAGCTGTCATACTGGAAGACATTTTAGGGAGAGAGAGTCATTGTTGCTTCAAGTCATTGTATATTTCTCTGCTAAAGATCTTGGAAGAAGTTGTGCTCAGGCCATATTCAGAGTAGAGAAGCCTCTACTTGTACATGGTAATATTTGTCATTAATACATTTTACTGTATATGATGAAATAAACCCCACTCCTATTACTTAAAGCAGCAATCATCAGTTGAAACAATAACAAAGTGCATTCCCCACCACCGTTTAGGTAAAAAGCTGAGGGATTGGGCTGGAGAAATCTAACCACTCTCAAATTCATAGGCAGAGCTAAGGACTGTAAGTCGCTCTGGATAAGAGTGTCTGCTAAATGACTTAAATGTAAATGTAAAATGTAATGACTGACCATCCATGATATCAAAATGATAGTTTTAACCATGTTTTGGTGGTATACGGTGGTTGTTTACAGTTACCGTGTTCACAAGCATTGGAGTAAATAAGCTTATATTTTGGGTTCGGATGCACTATGAACGTTGAATTAAGCTCATGAGGCATTTAAAAGTTATTTTATTTATGATTGAATGGGTACATATCATTATTATTATGTATTTTGTTTTGACGTAGCAACTGCAGATTTCCCTTTAATTGTTTCTATTTCACTCTACAGTGTAATAACTGTTAAGTTATTGAGCTATATAAAAGCCACATTTAATATTGCATAGAAGCATTTGAACACGCATACAGGTACATGCAATGCTGATATTAGCATTTATGAATCTGTTATACTTAACATTGGGTAATCAATTGTTTTAAAATGTTTAATGTAGTCCCATCAAAGACACTTCATAGCTTATTGGCATTATCATTTCTTATTCACCCAACTACTCATACTGAGCCCTTTATGCAACATTAAAACATCTCCTTGCATCGGGACTGAGCTATTATAGCGTTGCAATCACATTGTAGATCTCAATTTCATGAGATAGATATTTTTATAAAACTTAACACCACTGTCTCCCTAGACACCTCACACATTTATAATATGTTCCTATTAGCACCCACACCATGCAAAGAGCTGAGAATTTCTCAGATTATTATTTGGTCCTAATTTCTTGTAACAGAATTAACACCATATTAGATGTACTGTAATACTTTACGTTGATAAATGGTGTTGTCAACAGGGATACCGTAATATGTTTCACCCATACAACTTCATAAAAAAAAATCTGATTCCTTACAAAATTGCTTGGCATTGTGTACCTTTTGGGTCCATCGGAGGTGCAAAAAGTCATTTTGGCGACATCAATGTAAAAACCAGCTTCATAGTTTGTAGGTATACACTCTTTCTAAAACAAAAGGTGCTAAGTAGAGGGTTCTTTGGTTTGTCCTCATAGGGGAATCCTTTTTGGTGCTAGGTAGAACACTTAGCAAAGGGTTCTACATATAACCCTCTATGTAGGGTTTTTCATAGAGCCCCTGCAAATGGTTCTACATAGAACCCTCTATGAAGAGTTCTTCCTAGAACCCTCTATAAATGATTCTACCAACAACCCATTTATCATCAAAAGGTTCTTGCTAGAACGCTCTAATCAAATCAAATTTTATTTGTCACATGTGCCGAGTACAACAGGTGTAGACTTTACCGTGAAATGCTTACTTACGAGCCCTTTCCCACCAATGCAGAATTAAAAAGTCTGAAAATGTGCACAAAAAAAATAAATAGTAATACAATAAAATAACAATAATGAGGCTCAATACAAAGTACTGAGTCAATGTTCTGGGGTATGCAGTGGCTGAGGTGATTGAGGTTACCCACATGAAGGGTTCTACCGATAATCCTTTTGTCTTTTCAAGGGTTCTTCCTAGAACCCTCTATGAATGGTCACACCAGCCTTATTAGCCTTTAAAATTAAACCCTTTATGACAATACATAACATACATCACAATGTGTATTTTTTTGGGGCCGAGTTATACCCTTAACACAGTGGTGTTAGCAAACTCCTGGTTTACAGCCCACATCAGGCCTGCAAGTGAAATTATATTTGCTAGGAAAGTGATGTGTAATTCCTATTGGAATCCAACCAATCATTGTAACCTGCATTCAGAATGAATGGCACGGTAGGGAAGATTGAGAAATTAAAGTAGCTAAGTATCATCTAAACTGGAACAACAATCTCAGTAATGGGTGCAATAATTCCAACTCCTAACAGATTGTATAAGTTTTGAAAAATGTATGTTATTTATCTGGAACAACTATCTCAGTAACGTGCAATAAGTCCAACTACAGTACTAACAGATTGGGTAAGTTTATCTTTGTGTAGCATAACATTAATCAACTAATCAATGTAAATGCAAAAACACAGATATTAAAAAAAAAACTATTCTAAAAATCAACCTGCAATAAAGCATGCTGCGAAATATGATAATGATGGGCATGGTTTTGTGTGTTTTACTCTAAACAGAGTAAAAATGACACAATCACACTTAACTCTGGTCATTAACATCAATACTGATGTTCTTTTACACCACTGAGTGTTAAGTTAATTTAACTCCTGAACTAGAAATATTACCTAGTGAAAAATCAACACTAGGTAAAACTGGCCAATTTGCTCTGTACCATACGATACAATGCTGGTTCACTCTTTCCCATCTATTCTTCTTCTCTCTGCTCAATAAAATCACAGAAAATCCTCATTTGAAAGACAGAAATCATGGCAACGATTTCAACTATGTCAGCACTGTATATGTACAATGATTAAGGGAATCGTTTGCACATATCACATGCACACATAATTCAATATAGGTACAGTATAAAACATTTTCACAACAATTTTTACTTTTCAAATTACTCTCATTCCTGATGTTAGTTTAAACACTGAGATAAACAGTCATGCTCAGGCACTGTTTAATAGAAGAAAAAAAAAATTGAAAGAAAAAAGATTACTCAGATTCAGAAGGGTCCTATGTAGAACTCTTCTTGCCTGTCAAATAATCCTTCTTTCCTTCCAAAAAAATCATCAAAGAACCCTTTCTTCCAAAAATAGCTGTTAGGATGAAAAAGGTTCTAGGTAGAACTCTTTTACTTACAAAGAACCCTCATCTTCCAAAAAGGGTTCTTCAGATCAAAACGGTTCTTGGTAGAACCCTATCCCTCTGCAAAGAACCCTTTAGGAACCCTTTTCGCTAGGAGTGTAGGTCTAATACTATGCTCTCTCAAACACCATATGTCCATGATGCTCCACCCAATGGGAATAGACACTGGCAAGAAACGAGTGATCTCCAACAACTCACCCGGGACAAGGACAACAAAGGGCGATGACGATAGCATATTCCACTTTCTATCATGTGATCACGTGGAACACTCGCCTGGGGAGAGAAGCAACAACTCAAGAACCCCTTTACAAATTGCTAGTCAGAGCACTTTATCGGCATGTGGAATAAAACTATTGGATTCCTTAGGACTGGAGGCTGGCTGACGTTGGCTGACGCATATGCTGTAGCATACGACTGATGAGAGGAAAGCACAAGGAGCTAAGCTGACGTAGACGCTGCATCGGGCCTGTTGAGAGATCCTCCACAAGTTCCATTTTTAACAAGCACACCCACACAGTGCCAACTCTGCCCTCTCTATTGTCCAAATGGGTGCTAACTGTCACACGATTCATTCCACGGAGGAGGAGAGAGCCACAGTTTTTTTTTCTTTCCTCGTTATTGTCCTTTCACAATGATTTACCCAGACTTCAATATTTAGTATGTTGACATGCACATTAATAATTCAAACTGATTAAATGGATTACGGCCGAAGGCTGAGTATGGCATTAGTCAGGTCATAATCGAAGTAAGCAAACAATGGATTTCTTAGCAATTTTTTATTTATTAGGACATGCAAACACCATAATCGGAGTTCCAGTGATTTATTTGATCTCTGCATGTGCTAGCACCAGCAGCGCTAGCCTCCCTCTTTTGCGCAAGTGGAGTGAGTTCGGGAGAAAAAAAAATCCACATACTCAGGCTTCCCAAAAATGACATGGTCGCTGTGGTAGAACATTTATCTTGATTGCCGATTTTACAGCATTTTTCAAAGTCCCATCAGGTAGCCTGATTTCAGATGTGTCCATGTAAACAGGATTATTAGGGAAATCAGAGCATATTATTGTGGGCATTTAAACGTACCCATTGTAGCCTGGATTAATCAAATGTGTTTGTTTAAAAAACATTTCAATTCTCTATTCCAGAGTCAATTTCGAGATCCACATTAAAATGTCTGTCTCACAAAAATGGGAAATTCGTTTACTACCTCCCACTATTTCATTATCAGGTCAATCTCCAAGCGCCTAGTCTAATTCCTTTATCAGGCCTGCTTCTGAATTATGCTCCTCGATGTGTATGAAAGCCATAGAGAACAGAGAAACAAACATCACATGGGTGGAATTTTACAGTAAATCAGACTCCAATTAAAGACTATCTACTGTACACACAGCACAGGCACATACCCGCACAAACACCCTGATGAGCAAACACACACACAGAAAAACACACACAGAAAAACACACACAGAAGTGCATAAACACACACACATCCTTATGACACACACAGCTCCCTTATGCCAGCTCCTCAGTATGGTCTAAGAATTCTAATCTTGGCAACGACAATAGGCTATTTCTACCCATACATAGCAGCAAAATATGCAATTTCATTTTTAAAGTCTGTCCCTGTGAGGGTAAACAATCTCCATATTATGGTCATGAGTCTTGCATGAAATCACATTGTCACATATTGAGCTTCTGCTAAAATCCATCTTCAATACACAGTTGTGTGTGTGTGTGTGTGTGTGTGTGTGTGTGTGTGTGTGTGTGTGTGTGTGCGTGTGCACACATGTACGTGTATGTATGTGTATGTGCGTGCGTGTGTACATGTGCGCGTGTGTGTGTGTGTGAGACCGTGACCGTGTGTGTGATCCTGCATGGTTTCAAGGAAAATAAATGACAGCCTATCCAGTCAGCACACCAAACAAAATAAACCGTAATCCGTTGCCATATTGACATCAATTTAGCAGCACCTTCTCGCATGTCTACGGCTGTCAACAGCTCTCAAGTCAACTAACAATATCACCCAGTACAGTCGTAACATTCCAGACCAAATAACTGCAGCTACAGTATGCAGCATCATTGGATGTACCATTTATGCATTCCTTTCCTCCCACTCAGAGACAATGACGCACAGAGCTAGGGCAAGGGGCTACAGCTAAATGACTTGACACACTCAAGGAAGCAATACATCAACCTGTTGTTTTTTTGGCCAGACATCACGAGGCTGGGGAGTCAGTAATGCTATGGTTGCCATTTATCAAACGACAGGGTTGCTGCAGCTTCTGATCAACGGCTGCAGCAGTATAACCAAACAAACAAAACACGAGCCTAATAAGCACAACTGGGCGACCCAGTGGGAGCATGCTTGGAAACAGGGAGACAGGAAAGAGGCACTGACACACACACATACACACACACACATACACCGTCCCTGACATTCTACGCACATACACGACTCTCTCCCCTTCCC